>NC_067229.1:44635555-44937777 GCF_019924925.1 Ctenopharyngodon idella
TCGTGGACGGCACCCATGCATGCCATTCCTCTGCAGTGTACGCCGTATTATGTCAGTTTGGCTTTCTACTTCTTTAGATAACTGCAGTGAACTTGCATGCCGATTTTCCTCAACCATTCTCATCAGAAGACGCTCCTGTCGAGGTTAACTTCCATGGACGACCTGGACGTCTCTGTGAGATGGTTGCAGTTCCATCTTTTTAAAATTTTTGTACCACTTTTGCTACAGTATTCTGACTGATAAGTAAAGCTTTGCTGATCTTCTTGTAGCCTTCACCTTTCTCAGGTCTTGTGACATTTCTCTTCCATGTGGTGCCATTGCTGACAGCATGAAATGGGAAGGGGTTTTAACACCCTTTTATAATCAACTGTCTGCTGGACACCTGTGTAATGAATAATTAGACTCACCTGTGGTTGAATTCTTGTTAAATTAGACATTTGTAGTCTAAAATTTAGCTTTGCTCCAGAGACTTTCAGTGGGGTGTACTCATTTTTGCATCACCCTAATTTGAGTAACATTTTGTTCTCTAAGTTATATTATTAACCTTACTTTCATGTTATAAGTTAAACAGATGTTATATTAAACTTAGTCTTGTCAACATTTTGGAAATTGTTTTTGTGTTTTTTGAGATATTGTTTAAAATGTTACTTTTCAAAGGGGGTGTACTCATTTACGCTCGGCACTGTACGTCTTCTTCATAAAATGTGAAAATGTAGTTTTAGCTAATGCAGTTTTGAAAGTGCATTATCATCACACACTGTTCATGTCTATTCTTGCTGTGCATTCATTGTTTTGTCTCTTTGTATTCTCACGCAGGTCTCGACAGCACGGCTGTGGCGCTGGCTGCTGCTTGACATGAACCCTGGGTGAATCACCACAAATTAAAGCACATTCTAGTCACATGCTCCAAAAATGAGGATTATCAAATGCAGACTCACAGCCTGTCTTCTGCTCTAAGGGCACCTGTGTCTTTTTGTTAGCAACTTTGCTCAGGGAGAGCCTATTCAGACACATCTGGTCTGCTGAGGAGTTCTGATAAAGACCAGCGTGATTTCAAAGGGAGATAAAACCCCTGAGAATTGCAGTGCGCTCAAAGACCGTCAGTCCTCTTTACCCCCAGGGTGACTTCAGCCCGGGCACCTGCTGTCACGCCATTATAAGAGGAGATTCTTTATAATTGCCCATTCCAGAAATGGTAGATAAGGTGTGTGTTATAAATTGACTGGACAACTTGAAATTTGACTGGAAAACCTGCTAGTAAAGGAGTTTCTTCACATTTATATCACATCAGATAATGTGAATCTAGACTATATTGTTGAAGTTTAACTGGAAATTTAAAACAATGCTAAATCCGATGATAATATTCTCCATTCAAATGAGCTTTTTTTAACTCGTGACCAAAATTGAACTCTTTCCACGCCACTGACAGAATTTTCAGTCATTTATGACACAACGCTTCCCTGCAATCAGTGTTGCCAAATTTAGGGACTTTGTCACTAGATTACTGACTTTTCAGACCCCTGTAGCGACTTTTTTTCAAAAAAGCAGCTAGCGCCAAATCTAGCGGCATTTTGGATTGCTGGTTAACAGGTAGTCAGCCACTATATCATACTTGTTCCGTTGTCTGATAGAAAATATATAAATGAAACAGCACATTTGGCTATAAATATATTAAAATTACAATATGTGAGCATGGATGAGGAGAGAAAACAGATCAACTGCAGACAATTGGCGTATTACGTCATTTAGCGACTTTTTGAGCAGTCTTTAGCTATCCATTGAAAATAGATGGCAACATCGCCCAACTTTGACAAGATTTTCCAGTGTCATGAGTAATCGACTAAAACATGACTAACGCAAAATTACAAAATAAAAGACATGAAAGCATAAACTTGAACCAAAGCCCAAACCAACGTGACACTGACGCTGGTAGGTCACGTGACAGTAACAACAAGCGGATGTAAGCTGCGATCATGCAATGTCATAATTACAATTACGATTCTGAACTGTAAAAAGCCTACATGCTTGTAGAGCTTGTAATTATATGTGTATATTGCACGGGTAATTACGTGTATATAAAAAACTTGTAAACTTTCTGAGAGCTACGACTTGTACCACATGACCGCTGTACCACCTGACCACTGCAGATTTAAGGTATATTAGACATGAAGCAGCACTGTGCAGATCAATGTGTTTATGACATCAAAGTACAGTGAGAGCGATTCGAAAGCATACGAAGCTGTATTTACGTAATTACGACGTGCACAAAAACAAATAAAAATTATTCAACAATTTCTTCTCTACTCTGTCAGTACGCAGTTGACGCAGTGCAGAGCTTCCGTGTTTACGTCAGAATGCCGGCTCAGTATTGGCCGACGCTGTTCACGTGAGAACCACAACGCATGCGTGTGATGCTGACGCAGGGTTAGTAATTAATGACAGAAATTTCATTTTTGGGTGAACTAACCCTTTGATGCCTGATCAAAAGTTGTTATCGCAATATCTTGTTGTATGGCTAATCAGAGCTGCGGTAGCTTGTTGTAGCAAGCTAAATTCCCTTTGTACAGGCATTGAAATGCATTTAAAGCATTTAAATATGTAAAATAAAATATATGTATAAATATGTTTTCACTGTTATACGGCGGGGCGCTGTTACACATCTTCTGAAATAGTACAGCATCTTCGAAAAAAGGAAGCAGAAACAAATGATAGAAAACTGCTGACGCACATGTAAGGTAACGTGATCATCAAACATTTAAAAGCACATAAATCAAAACTGCAGAATGAAATTGTGTGTTGACGATTGTGATCTATTCCATCTGTTTTGATCATCATTCTGAATCCGATCCAGATGAGTCTTTAACAAAAATGCGATTTTCTCTTCTTTTTGTTCAAAATGTTGATTTTTAAAAACTGAAACGTACCCACATTCAACATACCCACATAAAAAAAAATGCATGTAAAGTGTTTGTTGGTTTTAACAGAGGCTCTTTCTGTTCTTTCATTTGATATGGCAGTGTATGTTCAGATATTCATTCAACAAAATATTCTGGGCCATGAAAGTTTTTTTGAAAATTATCAAAAATACAGTCACTGGCTTGCAACTTAAAAAAAAAAAAAAAAAAAAAGCTGGTAGGGAAAGATTGAGAAAGATTGCTCAAATAAATCTTTAGCTTATAGAACATGTAAACATGTCAGTGGTCACATGAGACCCTCAAGATTATTATAAGAATCTGTAACAGATTGATTAATGTTAAAGCATTTTACTTTAAATGTAAAAAAAAAAAAAAAGAAAAAAAAAAAAAATGAAAATGCATTTATTATGAGTTTATGTAACTATCCCCACAATTGCTTTAATATATTAAATGTACTTAAAAAATGATAACTTGTGTTAAAATTAGTTTTTTTTTTAACCCCAAAATGGAGAAAGCACATGCATTTCTCTATCTTTTTAAAATAAAATAAAATACATGTGCTCACTGAGCTGAGAAAAATGTCAGCTTTATAATTTCAGTTTCGCTGTCAGATAGGGTCAACAGAAAGACATTTTCTTTGTGGCTAATTTGAATGCTACATTTTTATTGAGAGCATACTTGAGCACTTGCTGACCTTTTCTTTGAAGAGGTTAAAAGAATTCTACATGAATGATCACATTAGAAGGGAATTAAGAAGAGAAAAGGGAAGGTTCACACAAAGATGAAACTTCTGTAATCATTTACTCAACCTCATGTTGTTCCAAAACTGTATGACTTTCTTTAGTCTGTGGAAGATGTCTTTACAGTTTTAGTTACCAACATTCTTCAAATTATCATTTTTGGGTTAACTGTCCCTTTAAGGTAACATGTATGAAGTGTGGCTTTAAAACAGCTAGTTAAATAGTTTACAGTTGTGACCTCATCAGCTGGCACCGCGGGGCAGCGTTGGTTGCTAGTGTCATATTTGTGTCGGTGTGACACCACGGGGCGAGCGTGCCAGGGTTGGATCCCCTCCCACTCCACTAGCAAGCAACCCTCCATCATCTCCTGCCATCTGGCCTTCGATTAGATCACCGCAGTTATTCTTTTTTATTACAGTCTTTCCTTTCCCACTGAGCCTGAATGCAACTACCATCTTTTTTATATCCTCTTTCAGATGATATTGTCCAGCACCACGGGACTGTTAATCTACTGGCTGCCGAAAAATGGGCTTGTGTATAAAACCTGTGAAATAAATAGTGTGACATCTGACAGGATGCAAGCGACTTTGAATGCTTTCGGGTTTCTGAAGAGCAAAGACTTTTGAAGAATTGAGATTTACACAGGCTGCCCACTATATGAATAAAATGAACAACATTCATACAAATGTTCGAGGGTAAACACATAAACTGCACATCTGAAGAGACGTGGCAGGGGCAAAAGGGATCTCTGATTAATTATGCAGCTTGTATCAAGCATGTAGCAGAAATGAAAAAATATGAGAGGAGTGAACACAGACTGTCAGACTCAATACATCTCTGCTCTAGTGCCTGTTTTTACATTTATTCATAGAGGAAAGACATAAGGGTCATTCTACACTAATACATGTGCCATCCCTTTACAACATCTCCTTACTGTATCAACAAATGTGCACATCATTTTGATACTATATATATTTTATATTCTATACTATATTTTTAGATTTTAGTTAGAATAATATATTATTAGAAGGACTAAAATTCAACCCTGTTACAATCATATTTTTGCCTTTTAATGTAATGAAATATTCCATAAATTAAAAATGTATCATAATGTCATTATCCCTTGTAGTCCACGTTTTGCAATAGATGCATTAAAGGTGCAATATGTAAGAATTTTGCAGTAAAATATCTAAAAGCCACTAGGCCAGTGTTATATATTTTGTTCACTTGAGTACTTACAATATCCCAAACGTTTGCAACTATTTGTAAATCATGAGAAAATTGCACTTTTAACCAAGGCTCCGGGACGTGTGAGGAGTCGCCTGTCAATTACATCATACCCGCGTTACCCTCAGTTTCCGGTTTTATTTTGTAGAAACCATGGAAACACCAAAAACGCTTTAATATTTACATATTTTAATAGGCCAGGGAACAACTGTTTTGATATATTTATAGACAGAAAACTAATTATTGTTATATAGCTCAACACGTTTATTGTTTAAATCTAATTTTTTTGTGAGTAGCTACGCCTCAAGCTATGCGTCGTCAAGCTACGCCTTTGTTTTGAATAGGCCTCTAGCGACCTCTAGCGGACAGAAAATATTACATATTGGACCTTTAATTAAAAAAAAACAGTAAAAACAATAATGTTGTATATATACATACATACATACACACACACACACACACACACACACACACACATATATATATATATATATATATATTCAATATATTCTTCAGAAATAGAATTTTTCTATTTGAAATAGAATTTTTCTAACAATGTGCTGTCACTTTTGGTCAGTTTCCTGCATCCTTGCTGAGAAAAAGAGAAAAAAAAAAAAAATTAATGTAATAAATGCCTAAATTAATTTTCATTGGCATGCTTTTTGTCCTAATTCTATTTTTAGATTATAGTTAGAATGATTTATTTAAAAAAAAAACAAAACAATAAAAGTCAACCCTGTTACTATCATATTTTCACCTTTTAAATAATGAAATATTCCATAAATTAAAAAAAACATAACCCTGTTACCATCATATTTTCGCCTTTTAATATAATGAAATATTCCAAAAATTAAAAATTAATCATAATGTCATTATCCGTTCTAGTCCATGTTTTGCAATAGATGGATCAATTTGATAGAAAAACACAGTAAAAAGAATAATGTTGTGAATATATATATATAGCATGCTTTTTGTACTAATTCTGTTTTTAGATTATAATTTGAATGATTTATTTAAAAAAAAAAACTAAAATCAACCCTATTACTATCATATTTTCACCTTTTAAATAATGAAATATTCGATAAATATATATATATATATATATAAAAAAAAAAAAACGTAATGACATCATCCTTTCAAGATCATTTACAAATTAAAGTCTCATCTTTTTTATGAATCTATTTATATTTTATTTTTTAAAAACAGTTGATAATGTTTGTCTGTAGGCCGTGACCTTAAAATTTCATCCCTGTTACCATTTTTTTTATAATAGTAATCAACTGTTCATTGAAATTTGGGCATTTGTAGAAATATCAGCACTAAATTCAACTCTGTTGTTGTCAATCCTGTAACCTTTTTTAAGGCACAATTGTGCCATATGTATATTAAAATTTACTCCTTTATCTTAAGGTGGCACAATGCAATTTATTATTATCAACACATTGTGCATTATTGAATGTTTACAATCTAATAAAATACAGCTAATTAAGACTGTCATCCTGACATTTTCCATTCGTGATTTCCTCACCCAAACAAATCAAATGTATTGCAAACAGTGAGGTGAATATTGAGGATGAGTGAGAGAGCCGTACAGGGATTATGTAAATGTCAGAGACACTCTGCATTTATTATCCGGTCACAATACTAGGCTAGGTGACGTATAGGGATACTAAAGAGAAATGTCATCACACATTACGTCTCCATATACCTGAACATTTTAAATCATTTAGCCTGGTATTGCTTACAGAGCTCATGCAAAGTGCAGGAGTGGGTGAATTTGTTTTAGTGTTTAGCAGAGCAATTTTTTGACCATGCGGTCAAGACAAGCATAAGAAGCTTACAGATCGGTTCACTCACCAAAATGTGTTTTCAGTGGACTGAAAACACATTGAGAGAGAGAGAGCAGCAAATGTCACATTTATGCATTTTTTAAGAAGCTTTTCTTACATTTTCTATTTTCTGTTTTATTTTTACACATGCAACAGAGAAAAACAGTACCAAAAGACCCAGAAACAGATGCTCCCTTTTGACGGGAGTTCTGAATGCAGAAGCTCTGGTTTTATCTTTCAGGGATGATTGCTAAAATGACGAAACGAGCGCTGGATGACATCAGAGGCTTAGTGAACTAATTTCAGTAGCGCTGCAGAGAGATTTTCCAGGGATCTCCCCAAAACCGTTTACAGCTTTTAAGCTTTTCACCACTTAAGACTCTGAATTGGGATGCTTTCAATTTCTCAAGTGCCAAATGAAGGCAGTGAGCTTCAAGAAATTACAGAAATAGTATCCTTTCACTTTATCACATAACAACTTTCCCAATGAAACTAATTGTGAATTCTACAGAATGAGGGCTAGTTTCATAAATGTTTTAGTGAAAGGTTTTAAATGCCGTGATTTTACTGTTTGAAAATCCATAATTTTATCCAAAGCGACTTACACGATTCAAGGTATCGTTTATCAGTTCTTGCTTTCCCTGGGAATCGAACCCATGACTTTTGCATTGATAGCGCAATGCTTGAGCTATACAGGACGGCTTCTTAATAGCTTTTTTGTAGCCAAGCAAAATTCAGTTCAATTAAATTCAAGTTTTTTTTCTATAGCGTTTTCACAATGCATATTGTTTCACAGCAACTTTACAGAAAATGCTTGTTTCAGTGTTACAATTTATTCTTACATCGGCCAGAGATGAGTGTATATAAACAGATATAATATAATACATGTTATGTGGTTAGTTAACTTCATGTTTTCAGTTAAGCAGACACAATGAACATGTTTGGCAGAAATTACAACTCGTAATAATTACAATATAAGAGTATTATTACAATATTAGGATAATATTTAAAAATTTTGCATGTCTGATCCAACAGATGAGCTGCTGTAGCTCAAATTGCTCAAGAAGTTAATGCTGTTTCTGATAGAAAGGTGTCAGAAAACACAGTGCATCGCAGTTTGTTGCGTATGGGGCTGCATAGCTGCAGACCAGTCAGGGTGCCCATGCTGACCCCTGTCCACCACCGAAAGTGCCAACAGTGGGCACGTGAGCATCAGAACTGGACCATGGAGCAATGGAAGAAGGTGGCCTGGTCTGATGAATCACGTTTTCTTTTACATCACGTGGATGAGTGTGCGTCGCTTACCTGGGGAACACATGGCACCAGGATGCACTATGGGAAGAAGGCAAGCCGGCGGAGGCAGTGTGATTCTTTGGGCAATGTTCTGCTGGGAAACCTTGGGTCCTGCCATCCATGTGGATGTTACTTTGACACGTACCATCTAACTAAGCATTGTTGCAGACCATGTACACCCTTTCATGGAAACGGTATTCCCTGGTGGCTGTGGCCTCTTTCAGCAGGATAATGCGCCCTGCCACAAAGCCAAATGGTTCAGGAATGGTTTGAGGAGCACAATGAGTTTGAGGTGTTGACTTGGCCTCCAAATTCCCCAGATCTCAATCCAACTGAGCATCTGTGGGATGTGCTGAACAAACAAGTCCGATCCATGGAGGCTCCACCTCACAACTTACAGGACTTAAAGGATCTGCTGCTAACATCTTGGTGCCAGATACCACAGCACACCTTCAGGGGTCTAGTGGAGTCCATGCCTCGACGGGTCAGGGCTGTTTTGTTAGCAAAAGGGGGACCTACACAATATTAGGAAGGTGGTCATAATGTCGGTGTATTCACTATAGTTACTATTAAAGGCACAATATGTAATTTTTTTGGATTAAAATATCCCAAAACCACTAAAACAGTGTTATATATTTTGTTGACTTGTGTACTTACTTTATCCCAAATGTTTCCAAGAATGTTTAAATCCAGAGAAATAAGTAATTTTAAACAGGACACAGACCGTGTCCGTGCATTGCCTATCAATGACATCATACCCGCGTTACCCTCGATCTCGTTTTCTTGATTTACCGCGAGCACCATGTTTTACCATGCCTAATATTGATCTAGCTTACTGCAGTATGCAACAATTGTCTCATAGTAGCCGCCAAGCAAATGCAGAGTAGCATTATAACAATTTTCAACGCAGAAATGTATCTATTATGATAAAACTGCGCTGCATTACCCCACATACTCATGACTGGAAGAAGCGACGTGAAGACAATACCTCACATGATTCCGCAAAATCAAAGCGTCATCAAGCTATGCCTTTGTTTTAAATAAGCGATCTCTAGCGGCGAAAAATTACACATTGTTCCTTTAAGAGTTATTCACTTAAAATTCAGTAAAATTATTGATTTGACTGCGCTGACACTATTGGATGAGAACAAATCTTGAACTGAATTGAGCTGGATAATGACATCACTGTCTTCTGTAGAGCTGCTTTATCTGAATCAGCTTTTTCAAGATTGACACAGTTATTGAGCTGAATTGAATTAACACTGAATCGAATCAAAGTGAATAACGACACTATGGTCTTCTGTAGAACTAATTTCATAAACTTTACAGTTATTGAACTGAACTGAATCAACACTGAACTGTCTGAATGACACTGATATTGCCTTTTTTAGAGCTGCTTTACAGCAGAAGTGAACTCTTTTTGCATCACTGATCATTATTTTCCCGTTTATCACTGTAAGGCTGCTTTGAAACGACCTGTATTCTATAAAGCACTATATAAATAAAGGTAACTTACTTGACTAGATTAAATCTCTCCTTTTAAAGAAGAAAAGAAAACAACACCTTGAACATCCTTTGCTGAAAACAGCAGCATCACCTGCTTTTCTTGTGCAGACTGCTCAAGTTCTGCACTTCAAAGCCTTTGACTCCTGAAGTACCTCTGAAAGTGGTACTGAGAAGATCATTTGCATTTCAATAGGATGGTTTAGTATCTTAAAGACCAAAAACTAAGTTTTGTCTCCCTGCAAGGTTTCCTGTAAAAGATCTGCTTTACATCAGAAAACAAGCCCAAAATAGCATCGGCCTGTGCAGTAAATCATAGGCAAGAGCCAGCGAAGTGAGTTTAATATTTTCCACGCTCGGTTCACACGTCAAGGTCTAGCCATCACCGACTGCATCACACCTGCGACCGAAGTAACTCAAACTCCCACCTCACATCTAATCAAACATTCGGTTAGGCAGCAGACAGCCTGCTCGTTGTGATTTCGTTTCTATTTTTCCTGAGATGAAAGAGCGATATTCATAATGACAGTTTCTTCTCCGGCCTGCCTTCGTTGTCTTGCGTGATCTGCTCCTTTTATTATCTTCTGTCTGCAATCCTTTTCTCAGGGCCTGAAAACTCATTATTCACACAAATTGATGTGATTACTAGTTCTCAACAATACACCCCAGTGGAGATTTCTTGGATTTCATTTGTTCTTAAATCATACTGTCATGTTCAAATGGAGCCTGAGGATTTCATTTTGACCCTTAATTGTGTCAAGAAACAAAACGTCAGAAAAAAAGTAATAACATAGTCTGCATACTACATCTGTTTGACTATCTAATCTTTGAAGGATATACTTTGTGGTATAGTTCCAGCTGCTGGCTGGTGAAGCTTGTGTGGACGGTTACGACATTCTCACTGAATATTCAGTGAACTAAAAATACTTTTCATCTCCTCAACCTCTTTTTTTCAAAACTTTCTTTATGGTAACTGCAGTTCTTATAGTTGAATGAGATATAATATTGTTGAGATAAATCATAATTGGAAAATAACCTCATTCATAAAAGAATATTTTATGATAAACGTTTTGTTGGAGAAGAACAGAATAACATCCCTAATTCAATCATGTGCGCTGTAAAAATGACAAAACTGCAGATGTTTTTTTTTTTCACCTGATATAACTATTAAACAACTTTTGTTGTTGTAACTTAATGTCGTCAAGTTGATTCAATCATTTTAAATATTTTTAATTTATTAAATCCATTTTGATTTTAACACAAGAAGATTTTTTTTTTTTTTGAACAATTGACATGACATTTCATGCAATTTCAGCAGTATCCTGCGGATTGACATGTAATAATCCATTGTAGACCTATATATGCATAATTTATGACTTCATATAATTGAGAGGCCACTGCAATGCTGGCACTGGTGAATGCAATTTTTTCTGGATCTGTTAAGCTATTAAAACATGAAAAAAAAAAAAATGCAATTCATACAAACATGAGCACACCTCTACTAAGATTTGTCATGACATTTTCCAATTTTTGAATAGACCCTTTTCACATTTCCGGGTTTCTCGGAAGCGGAAGTCATTGGGTAAAATTCTATGGCATAGAGTACCTCAGGGATGACATGTTTTTGTAGGCCAACCCGGAAGATAGCGCCGCACGGGTTCCCTCGACCGAAAGCCAATGCATTTTTTCCATAGACTTTTGGAAAATCACAAAAAAATAAGCCCTGTGTTTAACAAAGGGTTATGACACTTATACATTTTGTCTATCATTTTGTCTATCAAGTAGGCTATAAACGGACTACAGCACACCATGGTCGCGGATCAACGTCACCACCGCCAAGCTTCCTCAAACTTTATTTAACAACTTTATTTAAAAACATGTTCGCTGATTATGATCTGTGCTGTGTATGAATATTTATCCACTTTTTCATGAGAAATGCTGTCCAAATGTCCTGTTTGTCATGACGACGTCTAAAGTCCCCACCAAAGGAAGTAGTCCCTTTTAGCAATTTGTTAGCAACCGCCGTTTTTAAGACACAATAAAAGTTTTAAAAAATCACAAGCAGGTTATAACTGGTGTGTTTTATGTCATAGATCAAAACGTGAAAATATTTAGAGGCTTTGTTAACCACAGACCTTATTTTAGGCGATTTAGCAAAAAACCATTCAAAAAACCGATTGACTTCGGGGAGATGGAACCGGAAGTCCTAAAATGCTAACTCGCTTCTGGGTTTTGCCTACAAAAACAAGTCATCCCTGAGGTACTCTATTGAATGAGAGACTTCATTAAATATATGTTTTGTGTTCCCATGTTCTCAAATAGCAAAAGAAAAATAAACAACATTGTTTTCACAACTTTCAAAACGATGAAAAAAAAAGAAAAAAAAAGAGATCGATTGATAACGGAAGTCAGAAAAGAGAAAGATGTCAACTTTACTGTCACTCGCATAGCCGCTGGCAGCGTTAACTAGTTTTTTGTAATTTGATGAAAAGGTAATACAATGCTAAGTATAGTGTTATCAATGTATATACATTATATATACATTTATATATATATTTATATAAACTTTGCAAGATTTAGCTACGATGCTGATGACCGTTAAAACGCGTCATCACAGTCCGTGAAAAGGGTCCATCAGAAATCATTTTTTATAGCCAACTACCCAGAGATTGTTAAAAAAGAAGAAATTAAATACATTAAAATGTTAAATTTTTGAAGAAGATCAATGTTGTCTTAAGTAGATTAAAAACTAAATTATATCTAAAAATGTTCAGTCAGTTGGGCGTAACCAAGGAGCCATACGCAGGAAGCCATTGTTGTCATGGGAAGAAAGTCGAATATATATTTCGACATTTTATCTAAAGGCGCGTTTTGTTCTCAAACGGAATAACCCTGAGAAAACATTATATTTTCAGAATATTAGCGTTCTAACGCTTTTTGGAAAAAATATTGTGTTGTGTAGGCTACTTCGACGTGCAAGACAATTAGCCTACCTACTTGATAGTTACACCATTTGAGATTTTTAGCGTCATTAAAATCAATTATTTGATTTAAATGACATCCTTAGTTCTTAATACAACCATGTAAAGTTCATAATATAGATGTTGAAATAAGTCATAAATGACGAGACATTTATTTTTAATCAATAATTAATAACAACACAGTGCCATTACAGCAATGGCTTAGCCTATATCAGTTAGCCTAATTAACCATCTTATTAATGAACCTTTCTTACAGCATGCAGCGCGATCAAGTCTGTTTGCCGAGAGCTCCAAACAACAACCAATCGAGTGACGAGCCAAAGGTGCCCGTGAAATCTGCGCGCGAGGGGGAGGATGACACCAAATTCACGTCCACGCAAAGTTTCCCAGCATTTCATCTCGACACTTTCTGCCCATCTGCACGCCTTAAGTCTCGTTCAGAGAATCAGACAGCTGCTGATGCTGTTACAGGGAGTTTCAGCATCCTCCTCCTCTGTCAGTAGTCGAGTTCGGGCTCTCCGCCGCACTGTGGGTATCAGCGCAGGAGAAAATACAGCATTACTGGTAAGATTGCTATGTATATCGTGGATATGTCGTGCTGTAGAGGGTTAGAAATAACAAAAACTCTGTTTTATGTATGTGTGAACATCTGAGCAGATTTGCGACATGGACACAGTTGAAAAACGTCTGGAATTTTTAGG
Source organism: Ctenopharyngodon idella (assembly GCF_019924925.1). Taxonomy (NCBI): domain Eukaryota; kingdom Metazoa; phylum Chordata; class Actinopteri; order Cypriniformes; family Xenocyprididae; genus Ctenopharyngodon; species Ctenopharyngodon idella. The sequence goes on from NC_067229.1 coordinate 44,648,745, forward strand.
ATTCCTCGCATTTCTGTTGAGTAGTTATGCAACTGATTTTCATCATCTGAATCTTGGCATGTGATATGAAATGTGTGTTTTTTGACTTTCAGATAAAAAATAAGCTATGAATTTATCAGAATCGATCAGTGATCCCTGAGGTATTTTAAAGAAACTTCTGCTTAAGAAAAAAAGTGTCCAATAATCTAGTGAGCAATTTGCTCAAGTATCTGAGCATAATCCCAATTCTGGAAGCATTATGTGAAATGTTGATATCGGTTGATGGAAATTATAACTGAAAGGGGGTGAGAGTGTTTTCACCTTTTCCACCAAGTTGGAATTTGAGACTTGATAGAACGATCTTGACAGCTGAACGTGATGGGGAAACAATTGGAGCAAATAGTAATTCTGGGAAAGAATAATCACACAACCATACTAGGGATTTCCACAAGTGGGATTTAAAATATAATATCTGGTATGTGCTTGTCAGGGTGCATTAAAAAGCTATAATCTCAGAAAAAAATGGGGTTTTTTTTGTCAAGACTGGACACATGGATTGTTTTGGTTATGCAGCTTGAGAGACGTAAGATTAATGTGAGGATGAGAGGTATGTTATTGCACTTAATATAGACTAAGAATGCTTCCCGCCCTTGTGGAGTGTTTATTATGGTGTCTCCCTCACGGCGGTTTGATCGACAGGTGTGAAAGGATCTCAAGGTAATGGTTATTACAGTGTCCTTTTCTCTTAAAATAAACCATTACTTGTTTCCTTGAGATATTCTCAAGACAATATCATGATTTAGACAGACCCTTCAGTCAAGACATTGTGTGGGGCAGCTGTGAGCAATAAGTCATAAGATTAGTTTTCAGACGGCACCACCCCTTGCATTATCCGGAGTTCAAGGGTTTGTACTTGACCATCGGGATTGTTCTGCTCATAATCTTAGATGTTATTGCATATGAGCAACACTTCACTTTGTAGATTACATGCACGGGGGGGGGGAGTAATGCTAAATTAAAAAAATAAAATGCATTTAACCATATAATCGTATTCAGTTGGGGTAGCAAAATAAATAGACATGTCAACTTTTAAAAGGGAGAAGAAATGCTGTAAATATCTTTTGCTCAAAGGCTCAAATTTATGTCATTTGGTTTATGTTAAAGGTAATTAAGAAAATACAACGTAGTAGACTATAATACATGTGGTGAAAGAAGTGATTTTGGGTTTGGTTCATACTTGATGTCCAGGGCCGTAACTACACTGTTAACGATTTCCCTGTATTTTTACAGTACAGTACTGGCAGCACGGTTGCCAGCAATGTACTGTATTTCGCTTTACAGCAATGTACTGTAATGCAATTTTACAGTACAAAGAACAGTACTGTATAACTACAAAACAGTATTTTACTAAGTAAATTACTAATTACTAATTTTACTACAGTATTTTGTAATTTGATCCATTTTTACTGTATTTTACTATATTGTAATATATATATATATATTGTTATTTTACTGTTAAATATTACTTATAATCATTGCTAATAATGATAAAATATATAATTATATAATACATAGGTTAGAATAGTATATACATACTAGTTAGTAATATTACAATAGTACTATACTACAGAATAACATTACAAATCAAAAGGCAAACCAAACAGAGTAAATTTTAAAAAATATATTTTTATTCAATCAATATATTTAAACATTTTCGCCCCATTTTCGCCCCATCAGCAACAGCCCTGGTACAGTGCATCAGCAATTTGATTTATCTTAAAAAGTGAGCAAAAACAACAAGTGTCCCACAACATTCACCCCTAACTGTAGGGCATGTGGATGCTTGCAAACAGGCCACAGTCCCTCAGTGTGAAGTCGTCCATTTAAACACAAAGGACCGAACGAAGCTGTTGACATGTGGGTTGATGGCCATCACTCTGCACCAGCACCACCGTCCTGATCTTCTGCTCACTCCCTGTCTGGCAGTACATTTCTTCCCTTCAATGCCGAAACTGTAACAAAGTCAAGGCACACACACAAATACACGTATTACAAAAACTGTTATCCACAGCACCAATAAAGACGAACAGACAGTGTAAGGTAGAAATGTCAAATGAAAATTCTGTAGCAAAACAAAATGCAACTTATTTTTAAAATTTAAAAGGTTGTATTATTATGGCTAATACTTACAAAATACTCATACGCTTCCTTGTGACAGCAATGCACTTCCCAGGATGCAAAGACAAGTGGACCACACTGCTGGAAGAAATCAAAATACATTTTTATTCATTGATGTTGCTTGTTGGGGATAGGCTAACACATACACTGTTGCCAGATGCATTTCATATAGGCCTACTTCAATAATACATCTAGGTTAGTAAAATATTATCCTTGACCTTGCTGAATATTTTGCCATGGCATGCCTTATACTTGCTTTGTTGCCTAATAGATAATTATTAAAGGTGATAAAAGTAATTTACACCCCAATTCATATTTTTTTTTATTATCATAATCGTTTATTGTCATTACAATTACTATGCTACAGAACAGGGACTTCTTGCCCAAACAGATGCAGTAATAATCTGGTCAAGTTAACAATAGCCAATCTCTCTGACCCCAAACCACCCATTTACAGTACGTTTCAAGTGAAACTTAAGTATTTTCAATCTGGGCCGTCTTTTTCCTATGTTTTTGTGCCTAATCACTAACTGAAGAAGATGCAGTGTTGACCGCGACCGCTGCAAATATAATACGTTTGAGCTTTTGTGCACCGTCAGTGAACGACTATAAAAGTGCTTGTTTTTGTCACTGACAGGCTCGGATCGGACAACATTATGGAAAGGATCCCCATAGGAATAGACTTTTAATCTTTAAGATTTTAATCGCAAGATCCTTTTTTGTTTAAACACAAACGGCTGTCTATCGATCTCCCAGCTGATTCCAACCTCGCACTCATTAGTAAAACAAACTTTGTTCAAACTCGAAAGAAACAAATTAAAACTCACCAAACCTGTTTCGGTTCGTCTTTCCACGGTTCCAACAATCATTGACATCGAGTTTGGTCGAAATAAACCCTAAGCTAATTCACTGAGTTAGATTCTAAAATGTCAGGAGAGCAGCGGGGCGAAACGGCGCGTAGACATCTAATAACAGTGTTTTCGACTACAGCTAGCAATATTTGCTGGCTAAATGTGCAGTTTCATTCAAGAATAAAAACGATGCACTTTGTAAAAACCTAATAGTAAAATGAACTTACCGAACTTCCAGAAATACACCGTTCAGCTTCTCCAGTCACCAGCAGCTGTGTTCTTCTGTCTGTTTGATGTGACGTCAGGTGGCGCGTTATTTACAGCAATCCTGTATTATTGCCTGGTATATTACAGCCAGGTTACAGCAGGGTTACAGCAACACTAATATATACTGTAAAATATTCCCGCTCAATCAAAATTACCCAGAATGCAATATAAATTATATAGAAATGTGGTACTGTAGGCTACTGTAGGTTTTTACAGTACTGTGCTGCTAAATCTACAGCGACATTTAACAGTGTACCATAGACATTGAGGGGGACAAGTCCCCCCCAATAATTAGAAATGGCCAAATTGTCCCCCCAAATATTTAAAATTCTTGCACTGATCTGCTGCACTCCATTACGCAGCACTCTGTAAGTTGTTAGGATGACAAAAAGGTATAAAAGTTTAAAATATTTTTAGTCTGGTCTGCCCCAGCGGTCTAACAGCGCTCATCAACGTCAAAATGATTGTAATGGTCGATCAAATCAAAGTAGGCGTGGTTTACTGTTTGCAAAAGCAGAGAGTGAATTCCAGCGCGAAGCATCAGTTTAACATTAAAAGAGTGATGCAAACTACTCAACTTTTTTCTCAAATATGGCCGTTTTGAATTGAATTGTAATTCCTAACTGAGTGTTACAAATAAGTGAGGGCATACAAATAAGTGCATGTGTGCATATTTTAATGCAAATATTATTTGCAAATAGTTCAAAATGATTATTTCTCAACTAGAATTAGACCTAGAATTTCCTTCGCTGTTCTATTTCTTTATGCTTTATAAAAAATTGGTCCCCGATGTTCAAGACATGGTTACAGCCTTGTTGATGTCCAATGTAAAGTCTGCATCCTGCAGCAAAACCAGTTGAGAACCGGTGCAATGTACAATATAAGGTGTATTTCTATAGATTGTACCACTGATTGTTCATGTACCTTTCGTGTTTTTCTGCAGAGGACCAGGAGGTTCAAGGTTGAAAAAAAAAAAGTCTTTACATGTGCTGTATTGAGGGTTTTCGCAATGGGAAGAGATCATACATATGTCTGTCTGATGTGAAACCACATTAGCTAGTGAGGGGAAGCTTTCCCAACCTAAAAAGGTGCTGATGAAAACATCAAAGGTCAGTGGATGGATGTAATACATTTTGATGGATTGTCAAACTTCATCAGTCGAATGAAGATGAAGTGTCTAGAAAATACTATTCTTTTATGACACTTGTGTTATGCTTAAGCCGTCCCCCGGTGCATTTTCAACACCCGTCTCTCAAGAACCAAGGTGACACCAGGAGATTCTTTAAAGGACACCCTGCGGCAATTAGTGGATGGGGTGAAGTTTGAGATGGTGGGTGGGTGGGTGTAGTTTTTACTACAGCCCGTGGCCCAAAATATGACATTTTAAGAAAAGCTTGTCACAAATTTGGTTTTAAAATGTAACGGTTCAGTAAAAAATGAACGTCCAGTCATTTACTTTCCCTCATGTTCTTTAAAATCTTTCCTTTTATCTGTGAATGAGTGTGGATGCTGCTCTTTTCCATATGTAATGGAATATTTATGCGTGTGTGCGCACACACACACACACACACACATATATATATATATATATATATATATATACACTACTGTTCAAAAGTTTGGGGTCAGTAAAAGACTTTATTTTATCAAAAATACAGTAAATACAGTAATATTGTGAAATGTAAAGTCACAATATTAAATATTATTTCACAATTTAAAAGGACCACTTTCTATTTGAATATATTTTAAAATGTAATTTATTCCTGTGATGCAAAGCTGAATTTTCAGCATCATTACTCCAGTCTTCAGTGTCACATGATCCTTCAGAAATCATGGTAATATGTTGATCTGCTGCTCAAGAAACATTTATTATTATTATCAATGTTGAAAACAGTTGTGCTGCTTAATAAAGAATGACATTTATAAGAAACAGATTTTTTTGTAACATAAATGTGTTTACTGTCACTTTTGATCAATTTAATGTATTCTTCCTTGAATAAAAGTATTCACTTCTTTAACTGGTGCTGTTCGGTCTTTTTTGACCGAAAAATTTAACGTTTTGTTTTTTAGAATTTTTACTTCATTGAAATGGTATGAAACTTGGTAAAGGTTTTGGCACTTGCTATATAAACACACACACACACACACACACACACACACAAACAAAAAAAATCACGGACATGATTCGAAAAGGTTAAATGGTACTGAAAAAAATAGTCACACTTGTGCTCCTCGCGGTCATGAAATGAATAGGAGATAAATTTCATCTAGTGAAAACTTTGGGTACTGCGGCCAAACAAAATCTTATTGAAAGCTCATTTTTTGAGATATCAAACTCAAATTTGGAACACAACTTGTTTAGATTTATGGCTTTGATTTTCTTGCAGTTTTAGAGTAAAACATGTTTTTGAAAATATATATTTCATATAAAAATTGAAAATAGTATTTTGTGCATTTTCCATAACAGTAAATGTAAAATTCTGTAACTTTAACTTTTTAAAACATTTTTCACTTCAGCAATAATCTGCCAAGTGTCGTCTTTGAAAAGAGATCAAACTTAAAGGGATAGTTCACCCAAAAATTATTCCATGATTTACTCATCCTAGGTGTATATGACTTTCTTCTTTCAGACAAACACAATCAGAGATATATTTAAAAATATCCTTAGTCCTCCAAGGTTTATATTGATTGTGAATGGCTGCCCAAATTTTGAAGACAAAAAGAATGCATCCATCCATAGAAAAATGCATCGCATCGATTCGCTTCAGAAGGCCTTTATTAACCCCTGGCCTGGAGTCATATGGATTAATTTTTTTTATGGATGGATGCAAAAAAAAAAAAATTTGACCACCACACGAAGAGCACCAGAGGGTTAAAAAAAAAAAATCTTACTGATCCCAAACTTATGAATGGTGTGTATGTATGTACATAATATGCATATATACACACACGTTTTAGGGATATATTAAAAGAGAATAGTGACCAGGTTTAAGGGTGAGTAAATTTAATCTTTGGGTGAACTGGAACTGTTCCTTTTTAAGGAATATTTCCCCCCACATAGCTTTATACTTTATATCCTGCTATTTTCATGTCCTCCCACATAATAGACTACGCTGGAGCTGTAGAGCAGCTGTTCTACAACCCTGATTTTCCGATAAATTGACTTGTCTGTGTAGTTGGCCTGCCCAGATGGATTTGAACCACATCGCCTCGGGCCACGGTGAGGTATTTCAGCAGGGTTATTACCTTCAGTGTGCGTCCTATGTAGTGAATTGCCCTTCCATCATCCTATAGGGAGACTCATATTTATGGAAACTCAGCAATGTTCCTCAGAACTGATGTAAATCCACTACAGCCAGGCTCTTCCTCTTCAATCAGAGATGCTGAGGCTTTCTGTGGCCATGAACCCACATCCATAACACTGTTTTTCAGCTGCTATATGCGGCATGTCATTGTCCTTTTGCTGAAGGTCGAGAGAGCTCATTCCAAAGAAAGAGAGAGATATCCTGCTATCCAAGGTTGTTGAAATGTGTAATTGCCGTCTGTGTAAAGAACGTAATGAGTGGAAATGTGTTTGTATGGTTATCAGAACAGCTCAGGGATACACTTTTCAATCAAGATGTGATTCCATCCCTGACAGCGACATTCTATCTTTTTTGTTTGTTTGTTTTGTTTTAAAGGTTTCTGCAAAGATTAGTTGAAAAAAAAAAAAAAAAAAAAAAAAAAATATATATATATATATATATATGTCTCTAGATATAATAGATATGGTCTCCCCTTGAATGCAAATCTATGAATTTTGTTCATATGTATTATTATCCCACATGTAAACATTGAAATCAAATTGTCAGATAATTTAGAAGCAATAGCACAATGTAGCTCTAATCAAACAAAAAGATCAATAGTTTTAAATGCTATTTGAGCAAATCAACCTAAATGGTTTACTTGCATTTGTCGGCCATGTCATTCCAAACCGCTCTGATTTTTTTCTTCTTCTGTGAAACACAAAAGAAGATATTTTCACAGCCATTTGACACCACTGACATTGCACGGGGGAAAAAAATAATAGCTGGTTTGGAACAACATGCACAGAATATTCATTTTTGGTGACATACTCCTTTAAGATTAAATAGGAGGAGAAAGTAATTTATCGGAGAAAAATTTAAGACTGAAGGAATGGTTTGATTATGTTTGATCGCTCCCATTACAATTTGTTGATTCAACAGTTCCATCAAGAGTCTGTTTAATCATAGGTTGTGATAAGCCTGGCATAACTCAAGGTCATTATAAAGCTGTCAATTTCCCAAGTGACTCACAGCTGCTAATATGAGTCAAATATCTTTCTGATGCCGAGAGCACAATAAAGTACCAATAAAGGTTGGCGAAACAACATTAATGTTCCACTGGAGTTGGTCATGCTGGAAGTAAAGGTAATGCTAGTTGTCTGACTAAAGTGTTTGATAGTGGTAGTTGTTGTTAGCTTATTAGCTGCCCTTCAAGAAAATAACAAGAAACTTGCTGCTACAGTGAAAACGACAGGATCCAAATAATGAGAAATGGTCTAATGAACTACTAGAGCAGGGGTGTCCAATTCTGTTCCTGGAGATCTGCCTTCTGCAGAGTTCAGATCCAACCCTAATTCAGCACACCTGTCTGTAATTATCAAGCGTCTTAATTAGCTGCATGGTTCAGTTGCATTTGATCAGGGTTGGAGCTGAATTTTGCAGGAAGGTAGATGTTTAGGAACAGGATTGGACACCCCTGTACTAGAGCATCTGTCAAAATAGTCGAACTCTTCAAGGTTAATGGAAGCAGAAAGCACTTTGGCAAAATTCACTCTTCTGTTTTCTGACTGAATCTATTGGATCTGACCTTGTGGACAGTCAGCAGCTCACAAATAGTGATAAATGTCCTGTTGTGTTTTGGCTTCCTGTGAGAAGAGTTTTACATAAGCTTTAGTTAAAGGGACAGTTTATCATTTTCTCATTTTGTTTGGCTTTTTTTCTTGGAACACAAAAGGAGATTTTGTTGCCTTTAAAGGATTAGTTCACTTCAGAATTAAAATTTCCTGATAATTTACTCAGCCCCATGTCATCCAAGATGTTTATGTCCTTCTTTCTTCAGTTGAAAAGAAATTATGGTTTTTGAGGAAAACATTACAGGACATTATTCTCCATATAGTGGACTTCACTGGGGTTCAACGGGTTGAAGGTCCAAACTGCAGTTTCAGTACAGCTTCAAAGAGCTCTACACAATCCCAGATGAGGAATAAGAGTCTTATCTAGCGAAACGATATGACATTTTCTAAAAAAAAAAAAAACCTTTTTAACCACAAATGCTTGTCTTGCACTGCTCTGCTATGCGCCACGCATTACGTACTCACGTTGGAAAGGTCACGCATGATGTATGCAGAAGTACCGCGGTAGTGCAAAAAATTCTATCTAATTTTCTCCTCCAACTTCAAAATCGTCCAACATCGTTGTTTTACCTTTTTTTCATAAAGGCCGTTTTATTTATTCTTTGCAGTTTCGCTTTGTAAACACTTGCTCAGTACTTCTGCCTACATCACGCGTGACCTTTCCAACGTGATTATGTAATGCGTGGCACATCGCAGAGCAGTGCAAGATGAGCATTTGTGGTTAAAAAGTATATAATTTTTATTTTTTTTTAGAAAATGACCAATCGTTTCACTAGATAAGACCCTTATTCCTCATCTGGGATTGTGTAGAGCCCTTTGAAGCTGTGTTGAAACTGTAATTTGGACCTTCAACCCGTTGGTAACTGTTGAAGTCCACTATATGGAGAAAAATCCTGTTTTCCTCAAAAACCTTGGGGGTGAGTAAATTATCAGGAAATTTTAATTCTGAAGTGAACTAATCCTTTAATACAGTGAAAGCAGATGGGCATGGGCTATCAAGCTAATATATATATATTAAAAATATATATCAACATCATAGTGCTTCATATGATTTTTATGACTTTTATGTCTTCTTGTTTAGCAGTGGTGATCACCATTTACTTTCATTGCTTGGACATTCTACTATAAATTTCTCCTTTTGTGTTTAACAATAGAAAGTAAGTCGTACCGGTTTGGAAATGACATGAGGGTGAATAAATAATAGCAAAATCTTCATTTTTGGGTGAATTATTCTCTTTGAAGTGTTATTTTTGACCTCAGCTTGATTTAGATGACTAAAAACACTCATTTGCATTCACTTTTGTCTTTTTGGTTTATTCATTTCTTCAATTCTTTTTCATCTCAAACGACAATGAGAATTTGATTTGCACAAGTAGCGAATCTCTGCGAGCGGTTATGAAAGCATGTCGCTCAGACTTGTCTGTGTGATATGAAAATTAGATGATTAATTTAGTTGTGCCTTATATAATTTCACACACTCCCTTAAATTCTTGAGTCACTCTCTCCACACACACAAACCTCCGATGCTGCTGCCTCTGATATATGCCATTATATTTCAGATAGACAGCATGTCAGTGCTGTGGTAATACGATACTTTGTACCCTGTGAAGGACACATCTATCTAGGATATCATATCACATATCAGATAAATGATATTGTCATATCTGACCTTTATCTTAGAATGTAGTGGTTTTATGCATTAGTGACTTAATTTTCATACACTGTATTTCAATATTTGCATACTGAATTGTGATGGTTTATTAATGTGAAACATTATTGAGGAGTGTCAGCTTCATTTTAAAATATTCTTGTTTAACAGCAGAATTTGTGGTGAAAACTACATTACCCATGATGCTGTACAGAAAATTCCACCAATCAGAGAGTTGAAACAAGAAAAACATGGCAAAAGATCTTGTTAGCTCCGCCCACCCCCATGACGCACCACAAATTACATAATCGAGTTGATCTCCCTACACTCTCAAAATACTTAAATATTTAAATATATATGCATATTTTGAAATAAACCTAAACATATTGTTTTTATATATATAATCAACATTTTTAAATGAGTAGTTTTATATTTTTCCATCATTTTTAATTTGATTAGGCTGTTCGCAGTGCTTCATGGGATTGTAGTTCTTTCAAGTCTGTTAAGTCTTGTATCTTTGTATTTTTGTCTGATTTTCAAATACTGTCTTGCTTCAAATCAAAGTTTGTAATATTGGGATTCACCTCGTAGCTGGTTGGTTTGGTTCATGCTTTATAAAGCTTTAACAAAGACTTTTATGAAATCTCTATGGGAGAAATTAATGGAAAAATACTCCTGGAACCAATGCCGCTGAAAAAGTGGGCGGGCTCTAATGCACGCTATAGACTTGCACTAAAGGATAGATTAGATTAGAGTAGTGACTCTTTAGACTAACCACCTAGCAACCACTGTGAACACTTTGCATTGCAATGCCCTGGCAACCATTGAGAGCACCCTAGTCCTGGGCCGTAACCAAAATAGGCATTGAGGGGGACAAGTCCCCCCCAATAATTAGAAATGGCCAAATTGTCACCCTCAAAATTTGATATTCTCGATGCTGCGCTGATGCACTCACTCCGTTTGTTGTTAGGATGACAAAAAGTTTTAAATGTTACATTTTTAGGCTGGTCTGCCTCAGCGGTCTAACAGCACTCGTCAATGTCAGAATGACTGACATAATCAATCAAATCAAAGAAGGCGGGGCTTACTGTTCACAGAGGACCAGTGCGAATTACAACGCAACTCTTTAGTTTTAGTAGTGAAAGAGTGCGTGGTGAGATGCAAGTAGCTAATCATGTAGGCTAATATTTGACGACTGTTTTACGATAGAAATGTTCAGCGACGACAGTAATATCTAGTGACTTTTTATGAAAAATCACCATTTTGAATTGAAAATATGCTATTATTTTCATGATTCATGTAACTGTCCAGACAAGAAAGTTTTGTTGTTAAGGTTAAGATAATTAAGGTTATTTTAAAAATATATATTATTTGCAAATAGTTTGAATTGATTACTTCATAACTACAATAGACCTGGAACTTTTATCGTTCTTATTTCTTCTTCTTTATTCCCTTAAATCCCTTTTAATCCTTTAATTATTTAATTCCTTTGAATAAAAAGACCAATAACCCAATAACACCCCTCCCCTACGCAAAAAAACAAACAAAAACTTTGGTCCCCCCAATGTTCAAGACATGGATACGGCCTTGCCCTAGTCTTGGCTGGTTTTTATGGGTACCATTCATTTATTTTTCAAAATTGAAAAGTTTTTCCCAAAATTGAAGCACTCTTTTGCTGCCTTAAAAGCATTGGTATTTCATTCATGAAATGCAAATTTTAGGGTACTTATTTAAAAGATTATGTGTGATAAGTTATGCTCTTTAGAGCTGTGAAGGATTGAAACTGTGGAGTAGATAATCTCAGTAAGGCATTCCCTGAATCAGCTTCCCACTCCATGTGAGATGAATGACGTAATAAGCTGGTGTGAAACTCCTGACAGTTGGTTTGGAGGAGAAGGAGGATATTAGCAGCGGCTTAATTACAACACTTACTCAATCCAGAAACTCAGAGTGGCCGGCGCAAGGAATAAATTAGCTAAAGTGACTGCGGGAGTAAAATATTTGATGCGGTTGATACCAATCTATGCATTATAGAAGTCAAGTTAGATGCAGTGCTTATTCAAGTATGTGGAGTAATATAATGAAGGAAGGAAGGGAGGAAACAGTTGGGAGTTCAACAAATCTGTTTACAATTTCACATTTTTGTTTAGTGCTTTTGAGGAAGCATCCCTAATACGTAATATGCAAACATATTTAACAAAAACAATACTGTTTTAGTATTGTAAATTAAGTACCATTTATAAAAACAAACCTTTTTGGTGTGCTCAAACAGCTAGGACAATGCAATAGAAAGATGCATTTTTTATTTATGTCTGTATTATTTGACAGTGTCCAGTCTTTCTGTCTCATGTTCAATTCAGACTGCTAACTAAAGCTTAATTTCTTTTGCTATGGCACTGTAGAATCAGTAGCATAGCGCAGACACATAAATATTCGCTTCTAGTATTTCATTGAATAAGATTCTCTTATTCCAACCCTTCAGATTAACTGAGGTTGACAAGGTAAACCTGACAAATACTGTGTAAAAATGTGCTAATACATCGACAGCTTCTAAATCGGTAGTTCGTGATATGATTATTTTTATCGCTTCATCACATAAAAGCAATATGAGGCCAAAGAAAAGAGAACTTGCAGATAAAAGGGATAAAGGGAGAATTCTCCTGAGAGAGACCTCCATCTGTCAGCTTAACAGACAGGATGACCTGTCAACATCCCGAGGGAGTTTTTGCAAAGAGTATTAGTTGAGTTTATGCCATTATTAGAGCAGAACGAATCATGTGTTTTGGTGTACATATGCATGGACTAACTTATGAAATGATAAGGTGAAAATACTTTAGAGAGATTTGCAGTGTTTTCTCTTTAAACAAGATATTTGTGCCCAGATTTCAAGTCCACAAACATCTGTTGGATTAAGGGGGCTTAACCTTTCCCAGAGATTCACTTGTTGAGTTAAATCCTTCCCCATTAAATCCCTCTCAACATATTGACCATTTTAATGCCAGCTAACACTCTTTACATGCTTCTTTTCCTCCAGGTCAACCAAGTGGCTACGAATACATGCAAGGATCTAAACAATGAGTCGACTTTCTTATGGTGTTTGAAGAGTGGACGCTTTTGTGAACTCCTAGCTGCCCCTCAACCAACTTTGAAACTTATGGAGGCCTCTCCGACCTCGTACTCTCCGACCTCGTACAACATCAGCAACACCTCAACTGGGTTAGGCCAGAGAACATGGGTGGAGTCCAATGTGTGCCCTCCCTCTGTGAGTGGCACGACCCTTCTGATCGTGGCCTACAGCACTGTTATAGCGGTGGGCTTAGTGGGCAACACTTGTCTGGTCTTCATCATCTCCAGACAAAAAGAGATGAGAAACGTCACCAACATCCTCATCGCCAACCTCTCCTGCTCCGACATCCTCATGTGCGTGGTGTGCCTCCCCGTGACGGTCATCTACACGCTCATGGACCGCTGGATCTTGGGTGAGACGCTGTGCAAGGTCACGCCATTTGTGCAGTGCATGTCCGTCACGGTCTCCATCTTCTCGTTGGTCCTCATCGCGTTGGAGCGGCATCAACTCATCATCCACCCCACCGGCTGGACACCCGCCCCTGGCCATTCATACCTGGCTGTGGCCGTCACCTGGATGGTGGCCTGCTTCATTTCCCTACCCTTCCTGTCCTTTAATATCCTAACTAACGCTCCGTTCCAGAACCTCAGCCTGCCGATCAACCCATTCAGCGACCACGTCATTTGCATGGAGCTCTGGCCGTCCGAACGCAACCGTTTGGCATACACCACCTCGCTTCTGCTTTTCCAGTACTGCCTACCCCTGCTTCTCATTTTAGTCTGTTACTTGCGCATATTCCTGCGTCTGCGTAGACGGAAGGACATGGTGGAGCAGGCCACCGAGGCTCGGCAGAGAAAAGCGCGGAGCGCTCAGCGCATCAATGCCATGTTGGTCGTAATCGTAGTCGCTTTCGCTCTCTGCTGGCTCCCGCTCAATGTCTTCAACACCATCTTCGACTGGTACCACCAGGTGCTTCCTTCTTGCCAGCATGACGTCATCTTCTCCGCCTGCCACCTGACGGCCATGGCGTCTACCTGCGTGAACCCGGTGGTGTACGGCTTCCTCAACACCAACTTCCAGAAGGAGCTGAAGGCGACGCTTCAGCGCTGCCATTGCGGCTGGGGCGTTCCAGAGACCTACGAGAGCTTCCCTCTTTCGACGGTGGCCACCGATGTCACCAAGGTTTCGTCAATGCAGCGGGGCTCTCTGATCAGATCGGAACAGTGCGCTCACTGCTAAAGAGACTGCAGGAACGGAGAAGAGAACAAGGGAAGGGGTTGAGGATGAGCTGGCACTGTTTCCATGGAGATGTGGAATTGCTATGTGGGTTTCTGCATCAGTTCATACCCAAGAGATCTAAAAACAACCTCTACCCACTGTTGCCGTGGTCCAGGTCTGCGTGTTCCTACGAGGAACGAGGCGTGATGTTTTGTTAAGGACAGCTAGGGTAGTCAGAGTGTCATTCCTGTCCTTGTATATGAGTTATATGGGATGAATATTCCATCAAGAATGTGATTATTCCTCTGGTGACGCTTTCAAGCTGTCGTGTTATGAGAGGAAGGACTGATTTATGAGGCTGGATTGTTTTAGCGCTCATTGCGCGCCAGACGTTTCACATCAAACAGGAAGTTGTTATTGCTATAATGAAATTACTTTTCATGTATGATTCTTTCAGTTCTTTGTTAAAATCACTGTAGCAGTGAGTTGGTGCCCTCACCAAAGTATTTATTCTGTTCATGTCCGGTTTTGTTGTTGTTGTTGTTGTAGTTGTTGTTTAATGAAGTGTAACTATTACTATTTATTGTGTTGCTTTGGTGAGATCGCTTACGCTGCATTTTAACTTTGAATTGTGCCTCTGTAATGTTGGGAAAAGTTTGAGCATCAGTGTTAACAGCACACCCATCTTCTGCTACAATAGATACATGACTGTGCCAATGCCAGTTTGGTATTACACATTTTCTTGATGATCAAAGCAAACAAAAGTGTTTGGTGTTGACGTTCTTGTTGCCTTATAAATGCTAGTTCTGAAAGTGCAAATAAATTTGGAAACATGACCTCCATGTAATTCTCTTCTGCCACTTGTTGTTTCTCTTGTTCATCTTCGCCGGTAATTACACTGAACACTCATTCTTCTGCTCATTACTGAGGATGAAATCATTTGCATATACAGCAGGTGTGTCTGTATTTCCAGTGCATGAGCCACTAAGTGCACGTTTACAGAAATAAATCTTTTATGTAGGTAACATTCCACCTGAGGCATCGTCCTTTTGATGCCCGTCAAAGTACTAGTCGAGTTTGCCTCTTTGGAAACAGATCGCCATCTGAGAGGCAAATTGCCTGGCTTGTAGTTTAAAAATGGCAACAACATAACAGCAGTTTCATCACAGACACAAGAGTAAACATTTTATAGCATTCCTGTGGTGATGAAAAAATATAGGGAATATTAAATGTTATGATTTTCATTTTACAGATGCTGTAGTGACATTGCATTCAAGGTATAGCTTTTATCACCTCATGCATTCCCTGGGAATCAAACTCATGATTTTAGCATTGCTAGTGCTATGCTCTGTTCAAGCTACAGGTATGCTTTTCTATGAAGTTCACAGAAATGATTAAATCTCTTAAAAGTCATGGAAATTTAATCAAAATGTTTATAGTGAATATACATTTTGGTGGTATATATTTACTATCTAATAACTGTTAAGTATGAGAAAGTCTCACAAAATTGAGAAAAACTGGTCTTCCTCAAGGAGTCACGTTCGAATCAATGCTTATTTTGTCTTATTGGAGACATTTTCCAGTTTAAAAGTGTTTTGAATTCAGATGGTTGATTCATTTATTCTCGATGATTCTCATCAAAGTCTCATTATTTCAATATTGTATATATTAGGGGTGTAATGATACTCAAACATGACGGTTCAGTAGGTACCTCGGTTTTGAAGTTTCGGTACGGGTTTGGTACAGCAGGGGGGAGAAAACTAAACATAAAATTGCTTCTTTTTTCTTCTTTTTTTCCTAAATTAAACAGAGGTTTATTGAACAAATTGTCTCTCTTTAAATAAATTCAATTATAATTAACATTTTCTTAAGGAAAAAAATCTATCTCAGTTAATGCTGTAAACTATATGCAGGGAGCCATTTCTTGCACATTACTATAATATTAAAGGTTACAATTAACAACAGAGCCCAAACTATTAAATTCAGTTGCTATTTATTTATTTTTTAGATATAATAATCAAACAAAAAGTAAATTGCACATAAGGCAGATTTTGCATTAACTTCTACATCTAATTATGAATTACTCCAATTCATTTTTGACATATAATCATTTACACAGTTACTGTCATAACTTGTTTTCATGACAAATTTATTTAAACATTAAATAATTAAGACATTACTAACAGGTAAAGTAAATATAATGAATATATAAACTAATACAGTGCATACATTTAGTGAAACGCTCCCCTCTAGAGTTCATTTCTCTAGTGAACTAACATGCTGTGGACACTAAATGACTTTCCTGAGGTAAATGTAACGCTACGTGAGATATTATTCTCAAGCTGTTTTATTGATGTCTTTCCACAGTTGAAACACTGGCTGAGAGATGACACACATATCTAGATCATCTGTTCTTCTTCTTCTGCTCTTTTTCCTGTTGTGTAGGTGAGCAAACAGCGTTGCATTACCGCGCACACCCTTGTGGATTGTGAATCGCCTGTAACTGACTGTATTTGTAGTCTGACTGCAGGAACCGTGACGTCCATACCGTACGGTTCGGGACGAACACATGTACTGTTACAAGCACCCCTAATATATATATATATATATATATATATATATATATATATATATTTAAATAATTTAATTTTGCTTGTTTTTTTCCTTTTGATTTTTTTTAGGTGAAATGTAACCTTAAGATGTTCATGCTACTTAACGCACAAAATATATTTTTTTAAACACATGCAATCATAAACAACTGAAAAAACATATAAATGTCTTGGAAGCTCATTGGTCAAAACGACATCTTGCATTTTGTCATAGAGAGTTCAATTTATGCCAGATCATGCCGCTCTTCAATATGCTGTCCGTGACATGACATCCCAGGTGATAAAATCACAGCCATTCTTCCGTGAACGGTGTCCAGGTCAAGGAGTCCTGTTTAAAGGTTTAACTAATCTCAGGTCACTTGATTTGTTGTCTCACGTGTCCCATTTCTTTTTCACTGCTGTCACGCTTTCCTATTAGAGGAGATGAAACGTGTGGAACACAGATAAAAGCTTTTTGGCTAACCTTGTTTTCTCATTTTTGATAAGATGCACTTATTTTAAATTGCCATTGATTTCCAGCACATCACTAACAATATCCGAAAATTAAGTGTTTGAAGACAATCCTACATTGGTTCATGTAGGGTGTGTAGGCCGAAGCCTCAGGGGACGCACCAGCTAAAGAAAGCTTATAGAAAACGGATAATCATCATTTGTCCAGAGGGATTGTCACTTGCATCTCCTCTGTTTTATAATTCTCACCACAGTTTATTAGCTCGCCATGGGTTATCTGCAATACTCTAATCGAAAATGAGCCCCTCTTGTGTTATATTTATTCATACGCCACCTAAGGAAGCCCAGCAGCTTTGATGTGTACTGCTTGATATGACAGAATCTCCCCTATAGCCTTTCTGCAATCAGATTTACTTGCTAATGCAGCACATTTTGATAGTCTTTGATGTTCGAGGGCATTGCTCCAGCTATTTAGCACATTTTCTTGTTGTTTATTGGATAAAATATTAAGCTAAAGGTACCATTTTTAACATGGAAATCCTATTAACTTTTTTTTCTCGTATAATCACAGTTAGATAAAACATAGCTGGTAATCTATCCATTTAGTATCGTATTAACTAAAAAAGCCAGTTTCTCAATGACATCATCCTTCAGGAAGTGACATCATTTTGGTGGGAAAACAAAAGGCTTGTTTGAGATGCATCGGTGCTGCGCAGACCAATCGGCGTATGACATCAAAGTACCGTAAGAGTGATTGGAGAGCAAACGACTATCTATGTAAAATATTATAGGTTTAAATAATATTTCATGCTGTAACTGCTATGTATGTATGTCCCCTATGAACTGCATATGTGAATATACATGTACTTACTGTTTACATCAAATTCATGCTTTAATAGTAGACTAATCATTGCAGGATTCATCAGTCCATGTGTGACTTACAACATAAACGTCTGCGTTTAGTTTCAAAGGGCGTCTTCAACGATGGTATTCTATAAAAATACATTTTTTGCATTCCGATTCTGACACCCAAAGGCACAACAAAACATTTTTCTCTTATTCTATGGATTTCGCCCATTTTGCTCCACTTGTTACCGCTATTTTTCTGCCACCACTATGCGCGCACAGCTGCGAGTAACGTAACTGTGACGTCTGCTCCAAATTCGTCTATAGAGTACCTCAGGGATGACGTGTTTTTGTAGGCCAACCCGGAAGTTAGCGGCGCATGGGTTCCCTCGATCGAAAGCCTATGCATTTTTCCCATAGACTTTTGGAAAATCGCACTGTGTTTAACAAAGGGTTATGACACTTACACGTTTTGTCTATCAAGATAATCTTTACAAGTTAGCACAACATTTATACATTTTGAAGCCTAAATAAAGTCGTCAGATATAACAGTAGGCTATAAACGGACTACAGCACACCATGGTCGCGGATCACCGTCACCACCACCAAGCTTCCTCAAACTTTATTTAGAAAACAACTTTATTTAAAAACATGCTCGCTGATTATGATCTGTGCTGTGTATGAATACTTATCCACTTTTTCATGAGAAATGCTGTCCAAATGTCCTGTTTGTCATGATGATGTCTAAAGTCCCTGCCAAAGGAAGTAGTCCCTTTTAGCAATTTGTTAGCAACCGCCGTGTTTAAGACACAATAAAGGTTTAAAAAATCAACTGGTGTGTTTTATGTCATAGATCAAAACGTGAAAATATTTAGAGGCTTTGTTAGCCACAGACCTTATTTCAGGCGATTTAGCAAAAACCCATTAAAAAAACCCATTGACTTCGGGGCGATGGAACCGGAAGTCCTAAAATGCTAACTCGCTTCCGGGTTTTGCCTACAAAAACACATCATCCCTGAGGTACTCTATTAGCACTGGATTTGATAAATTCTGTGATGTTTTGTCGCATTAGTTTTGTTGTTTTTTTCACATTGTTGTTGTTTGATATTACAAAAATGTAGGACTATGTTATAATATCAAAACTGAAAAAAAGATAATACAATTCCTTATGCAAGCTAGCTCTCAATCCCTGAGCACTGCTAACTGGATAAAGGCTCATTCACAACAAGAACGCTAACCATAAAGATATGCTAACTATATTAGCATCCACACTAACGCACGATATGGTTCTGTTTATTATAAGCGCGCTGCAGTTTGTCGACTGCCACTTTAAATGCTTGAGCTCTTTAAAGCAGGACAAATTCTGATTGGCTTTCAATCTTTTTATTGTTATCAGATAGAAAAAAATTATTCTGAAAGTGATTCCAATATCGTTCCTCTGTGTCATTATCATTATAGTTTTGGTGTGGCTATTCTTTTACATTTAGAATGATTTTTAAAACTATAACATTATCGTTATAGCCTAGTTATCATACTTTATGTGAACGGGCCTTGACTTTAGGTTTTTATTTCCATTCTGTTGTTCTAGCAATTGTGTAAAATAGCAAGCCATAAAATTCATAAAGTTTAAGTGACCAGAGCCTATTTCTGAAAGTATGATATACTCTTTTATAGAAATACTTAATAAAAATACAACACAGGAATATTTATGCTTTGAAAGTTACAGATTACAAAAGGTAGGCTACTGCAGAACAAAAATGACCCACTTATGAGTTATAATGAGCCGTTGTTAGATAACACACTTTTTTGCTCTGGTTCTGCTGTTTATACATTTCAATTCCCATAGACTACTATTTTATAGGCTAACAGATGTAAGTAACATACGTCTATATTTATATGATTGTTTTTTTCCTTTGGATGTAAATCCAAGTCACAGCCACATTATGTATTTCACAAAAATGTCTTTTATCTTTTTTTAATGTAGCGGCTGGATATTGCAGCACTATTTTATGCCATTAAATGGAGTGTCTCTTTTTATGTTCCTTTGCTCATTACTTTTCATTATTGCTCAAAGTACATTTCTTTTCATCTGGAGCATGAAGATAAACCACTAAAAATATAAAAAAATGAAATGGGTTCTACTTCTAGCTATGACATGAATTTCGGATGTAATTTAGCTTATGCATCTTTAGCCATCCAAATACTTTGATTTCATATTTGGCAACAATACCTTAAAATTAAGGCATTTATTTACAACTTTATGTAATGAAATAGGCTACTAATCGAAAACTTGTTTGTAGTATACATTGTAGCTCATGTTTATGGCCTGTACGTGACAGATCAGGTGCATTGTGGGGTTTAAGCTTTCCTGCGTCATGAACGTTTACGTTCCCTGACTGTATTTTGGCAGCTATAACAAAGCCTGTCTGCCGTAGTAATACTTGGCAGAGATGTTTAAAAGTGGGCGAAAACAATCCCAGGGGACTGTTTTAGATGCCGTGCGCTGCTCCAGTTCTACGGCTGTGAGCAGGGGTGTATTTTTAAACCCAAATGAAGTCATCTTGGGTGAGCCGATTGCGCTCCCTCTGCTGTCTTTTCTCCCAACCAGCCATTTACCATCTGCAAACTTTTGCATTATTCATAGCTTTTTTCTCCCCCGTTCTCGAAATAAAGAAATAAGAGATCAGAAGCAGACCAGAATATTTATGGGGTGCCTTTCCTCAGCCTTGTCTTCACCCATTCCTTCAAAAGGGCTGCTGGAGAGCACACAGGAGGATGCGACGCCACTCGCCGTCAGCGTGAAGGGCTCTGCCCGCCAAACAGAGCGGCGGGGAGCGGGAAAATTCTGCACGTCACCTCGCCCCCCACGACTAGATAATTAACACTCCTGTTTAAGATAAACATCATTGTTCTGCGTTCCTTAAAATAAACACGCATTTATTAGATCAACTCTGTATTTTCTTCTTATTTCAAAAGCAGTTTTCACGCGAATCTCATAAGCTCATGTCCAAGATTAGAGGTCATACTTCTTGACCCCAAATCAAGAGATTTTATATTTGGTTTATTGTGCACACTATTAAAAATCGAAACAAACTGACACAGTAAAATACAGTTTTCCATTGAAACAGTATACTATAAAACAATGCATTCTGGGTAATATTTGTTGTTTTAAGAAAAGAGGCTTTCTCGAAAATTACAAATAAAATTACCCAGAATGCATTGTAATGTAAAGAAGTAATATACTGTAAAAACAATGCATTCTGGGTAATATTTGTCGTTTTTGAGAAATTAGCCTATAGGTTATTCATTGTTTTTACGGTAGGCTATATTACTGTTTCATTGGAAAGATCAACTCTGTATTTTCATCTTGTTTCAAAAGCAGTTTTCATGCAAATCTTATGAGCTCATGTCCAAGATCAGAGGTCATACTTCTTGACCCCAAAATCAAAAGAGATTTTATATTTGATTTATATTGTGCACACTCTAAAAAATGACTGTAAAAAAATTTAACAAATTGACACAGTAAAATACAGTTTTTCATTGAAACAGTAATATAAAATAAAAACAATGCATTCTGGGTAATGTTTGTCGTTTTCAGAAAAGAGGCCTATAGGCAAAGTCCCTTTAAGACAAGTCATTTCACTCTCTGCGGCCATCTTTGAAACACCTCTTGGGCATGCAAGTGCAGCTCCTCTCTCTTTGAATGGGGAAACATCAAATTCTCCAAAGCTGTTTGCCAAGCTTTAGATTCAATTTTATATTTGAAATCACCAATGAAATCTGACAACAGCTGTCTCATAAATTTTGTTTCAAACGCTCAAATCATGACAAAAAACTATTTTTCAGGCTGGATCAAGCTAATGCGTAGTCCTAAGGGCGCGTCTCTATAGGAAGTGCTCGTCTGACTGTTTCTAAAGGAACCGGAGCTTCTAACGGCCGCTGCAGTAACGCGATGACTTTACCAATCGGCGATTGGCTCTTATTTAAAAGGCGGGACTTATTTCACCATATTGCGCGTTGCACTTTCTCCCATTCATAATACAAATGATGTGTCTTGTGTTATTCTATAGTCTTTGCTATAGGCTACTTTCTCGAAAACGACAAATAATATTACAGAGAATGCATTGTAATATAAAGAAGTAATATACTGTAACAACAATGCATTCTGGGTAATATTTGTTGTTTTCGAGAAAGTAGCCTATAGGTTACTTTCTTGAAAACGACTAATAATATTACCCAGAATGCATTGTTTTTACGGTATATTACTGTTTCAATGGAAAACAGTATTTTACTGTGAAAATTGGTTTCATTTTTTTTAGTTATTTTTTAGAGTGCATGTATTTTGCATAAAGAAAATAAAACCAATTTATTAGGACCATTAAGATTGGTTGCATTGTTACATTATTTTCATGACAAAAATCTCATTACATTGACAAATTCTCATTTTCACTACTGTAATGGTAAACTGTTTGAAATTTATTTCTGATTTAATATTGTATACGCTACATCATCTTGTACACATCTTTTGTACTACAGTTTTATTTGTATTGCAAAAATTAAATATTTTTTTTTATTTAAATAAAAGGCCTTTTGTATTAACAGAATGAGAAACACTGAAAACGACAATTACAAAATATAATAATAATAATAATAATAATAAAAGTAATAAACATCCAAGAGCACTACAGCTCATTTGAATTCAGGCTGAAAATACATTTGTCATGAAAACAATGTCACAAATCCATTGCAAAGAAAAAAAAAAAAGTAATAGCCCTAAAATATGCAAATTATCTTTACACAAAATATAATTTTTTTTAACAATATGTTTATTATTTTCACATCAGAATATAATTTCTTTTATTTTTGGAGTGAAATGAGCCAGATGTTTCTTTCCATGTTGTACCTCCTGGAAATAATGTAACAACACAACCAATCTTAATGGTCCTAAAATAGGTTTTATTGTCCTCATGCAAAATACATGCATAATATAAAACAAATATAAAATCTCTTTTGATTTTGGGGTCAAATATTATATTATCAAGATTTGGCCAGATAGGCAAATTGATTTTTTTTTTCTCCAGGTTGCACCACCTTCATCGAAACCGATTACAGTAATGCAACAAGGTCAAAGTTTCTGGGTTTATTGTCCTTTATTTGTAATTGCCTTTAAAGAGCAAGTGCGTATTGCCTTCAATTAGAATCAATCAACACATTCTCATTACATGATTCTGCTGGTACATTTGCAGCATAAATTATAATGTCTTTCTTCACAGACATCAGTGCACAGTGCAGTCATCAGCTTTGCATTTGGCGCCATCTGCAGGTGTATTTGCTATTACAAGCACTTTAACACCCCAGCAAGACTTTCTCACAGATGAAAGAATTTCAGCCATCATTGCATTACAATAACACATAGCAAACGTGTTTGTGCTGAATTAGAGCCATGTGAAGCTGAAAAATTATGTCTTTAAACATCCGTAAATATGTATTTTTTATTCTGTGAATCCTATACTACAGTGCGTTTGTTGATTTCCTCAAGTGCGTCATCTTCATTCATTACCACCGTCACTGTCACCGTCCTCAACAGCGCCGTCTGCTCGTCCCTCGGCCTCAGGGTAATTCAGGATGTGTCTGTTGGCCTGGATGAGGTACTGCTGCTGTTTGAAATACACTTTCAGAACTCCCTTGATCACCACGAAGGCAATGCCACCCTGGAAGAGGAAAACACGGTTAGGCTTTGCACATGCTAATCTAATTTCAGGTCGTATGGTAGATGCTCAGCCCTCTCGACTCTCACCAAGATGGTGCGCTGCAGGTTTGACGTGACTCTGCGGAACAGGAGACGGCCCACCAGGCTGGCGATGGAGGGGAAGATGAGGGCACCGCACAGGGTGCGAGACACAGAGAGATGGTCTCCTCCGTAACTGCCTTCTGCTGGGATGCGGGGCAGAGAACGGCCCATCCCTGTGCAAAATGTACATTTTTAGATGAATCAGTGTTATTTTAGAATTTTGTATATACTATTATAGTATTTATTAATATTTTGAATAAGCTTTTATTTAAAAAAAAAAAATAATAATTATATTTAGCTTTTTTAATTTCAGTTTATTTTAAATGAATAATCTGAAAACATAAACATAAGTGAATTTGCTGAAATACTAAAATTATTAAAACTAAAATAAAATAAAGCTAAATATAATTGTTTTTTTATTAAAAATGCCAAAAGCAAATAAAAAGTGACAATCTTAAATTAAAATTAAAACTGACAATATAAAAATAAAACCTTTTATTTTCATTAAAGTTTTAGTCATTTTATGTTTAAATTTTTTTTTTATTTAGCTTTAATTTATTTTTATTTCAGTTTTAATTTTAGTAATTTAAAAACTTCAACAAATTAACTGAAAATCTAAAAAAATAAAAGTGAATTTGTTGAGGTAATAAAATTACTAAAACTGGAATAAAATAAAGCTGAATAAGTTTTTTTTTATTTTTTTAAATAAAAATGACAAAAGCAGATAAAAAGGAAACTTAAGCTAATTAAAATTAAGACTGACAATATAAAAATAATACCTTTCATTTTCATTTTAGTTTGTCATTAAAAAACAATTATATTTAGATTAAATTTATTTTTATTTCAGTTTTAATTTTAGTAATTTAAGTACTGCAACAAATTACCTGAAAATATTACAATTGTGAATTTGTTGAAGTACAAAAATTACTAAAACTGAAAAAATAAAGCTAAATATAATAGCAGAAAAAAAAAACAAAAGCACATAAAAAGTGATGAACTTAAACTAAAATTAAAATTTAAAACTGACAATATAAAAATAAAAGCTTTATATTCATTTTAGTTTACATTTTAATAATTAAAAAACAATTATATTTTGCTTTATTTAATTTCAGTTTTAATTTGAGTAATTGAAGTACTTCAACAAATTAACTGAAAATATAAAAGTAAATGAAAACTAAAAATAATTGTTTTTTTAAATGACTAAACTAAACTAAAATTGATAGAAAGCTTTTATTTTTACATTTTCAGTTTTCATTTTAATTTTAGTTTAAGTTTGTCACTTTTTATTATTTTTATTTTTATGATTTTTTATGATTTATAGTCAATATATATATTTTTTTAATAATAACAAAATCAAACAAATTGACTAAAACTAAAATCTAAATGAAGTTTTAAGTTTTAGTCATTTCGTTATGTGCTTTTATCATTTTTATTAGTTTTTAAAGTTATATTTAGCTTTAATTTCAATTAATGAAAATTATTTTTAATAGTTTCTGTAAACAACAATGAACTATGGCCCAGTTTATCCCCGTCATCCACATACCAGGTACAAGCCCGCTGAAGATCTGAAGCTTGGAAGAGTGTCGCTGCCAGAGCCGCACCACGTAATCCTCCCAGCGAATCATCTTCCCTAGTACCAGCATGACGGGAATGGTGGGTAAACCCATGAGCAGGAACAGAGGATCTGCACGTTCCATCACATCCAGACCCTTCTTATGCCCCACCACCTAAAAACAGAGGAGAAAAAGTGTTCAAAAGAGCCAAGAAGAGTCAAGCTCCTCTCTTCCTTCCATCTTTAACGCACCTGCATAACAGTGACGGCACCATAGGTCACGGCTGACCAATAAACGGTGCCAACTACAACTCCAGCCGCAGCGAACGGACTGGCCCTGGACAGAGCTCGATCCACCTGCTGGAGGAAGTACACCAGAGGCCCTGGAAGAGAGACAAAACCACACATTTAACACTTCCCTATTAAATCACCAAAATAACGGCCAAACAGAATGTCGGATTATTAGTCATTAGTAAGCCCACACAGCATCTGTGCACTATTGTCACATTCTCTGAGCTAATTTGTAAATTAAATACATGATAATGTACTTAAATGGTAAGTGTAAATGAGTGCAAAACTGTTATAAAACAATATTTAGTATTATTTATATACTATTTAAATGCAGAGGACAAACTCAGAGTGTGGGTTACCATACTTGGCCTTCACCTCACATCACTTATAAGAGTAATTATTAATATATAATTTATTTTGACAGTTTCAGTTTTAATTTCAGCTTGCTAATATTATGCCAAACATTTAATAATTTTGTTATGTGCTTGTGCCATTTATATGTTTGTTTTTTTATTTATTCTTTTTAGTTTTTTTTTTGTTTTAGTAATTTTAGTATTTCAACTTAAATTTATTTTATTTTAGTATTTCAATTTTCATTTACATGCGTTTTATTTCAGTTAAAAATTATTTGTAATTATTTTTAATAGTTTAGTTTTAATTTATTTTTATTTGAGTTTAAGTAAATTTAGTACTTCAACTTACACTTATTTTATTTCATATTTCAATTTTCATTTACATTTTTAAGTGTAAGTTTATCATCTTATATTTATATTTTAATTTATTTTTATTTTATTTTATTTTAAAATCAGCTTTTTTCAGTTAAAAATTATTTGTAATAGTTTAGTTTTAATTTATGTTTGAGTTTTAGTAATTTTGGTATTTCAATTTACACTTATTTTAATTCAGTATTTCAGTTTTTGTTTATATATTTAAATTTAAGTTCATCTAATACTTACATTTCAATTGATCTCAGCTTTATTTCAGTTAACAAAAATAATTTAATAGTTTAATTTCTAACTTGTTTATTTGAGTTTTAGTAATTTAGTATTTCAAATTACACATTTCAATTTTCATTTACTTTTTAAATTTTTTTTTTAATTTATTTTTGATAGTTCAGCTTTAATTTTCTTTTTATTAGTAATTTTATTAGTAATTTTCAACTTATACTTTTTTATTTCAGTATTTCAATTTTTATTTGCATTTTTAAACTAAGTTTTTCATCTAATATTATAACTTATCTCAGCTTTATTTCAATGTTTATTTGTGTTTTAGTTTCAGTAAATTTTTGTACTTCAACTTATACACTTATTACAGTATTTCAATTTCCATTTTTTAAGTTTGTTTTTCATCTAACATTTTTTTTTTTTTCTTTCAGTTAACAAGAATTATTTTTTAAATAAATAGTTTAGTTTTAATTAATAACACTGGTGCAAAACAGAGCTGACAGTACTACACTTTTATCAGGAGAAAATTATCTAGAATATTTAATAAACGTGCAGTGATTCGGTGCATTAATATTCATACACCAAAGAGGAAAAGGGTATCAGTAAGCCTCCCTTCAAAATAGGTGAAGTGCAAATACTTACCCATTTTGGGGAAAACTATATGATATTCAGTGCCACATTGTGGGCAGCTGACGGCTCCGCCGCTGTTTCCCTTCTGTTTTTCGTCGAGCCATCGCTGTAAGCAAGACTGATGGATCCACTTAGTGCAGCCCTTACACCGGCACGGACTGACCCATTCTGCAGCACGATCCTCCTTTTCCGTGGCAAAACACACCCAGCAATGCCTGTCGTTGGACAACATGTTAGTGAGCGCATAACTAAGAGTACCACTAACCAGTGCTGAGATTCACAACGGATGGAGAAACTCACTTCTCTGGAGGTTCATCACAGGCCATCTTGTGTCAGGTTTGATCCACGGTCTCCAGCTCAACCATGAGTGAGCCAGAGCAGGCTCAGTGTATAACACCTGTCAACAGAGGTCATTAGACTTTAATGTAATACTTCAATACAAGAATATTTGCTATATTGCATTTTTATTCAATAATACTTCTATTAAAAATAGTTGGAGCTAAAAGCATTATATGATTGATATTTGAGTGGTCAGCACCATCTATATTACTGGAATTACAAAATAATTCAATAAAAATACAGTATAGGATATGGTACGATACATCCATGATAATTATTATATTATATTTATTCTTCTAACGTCTGTCTTCGTATGAAAGATGCGCTGTAAATATTTTTGTTATTACATTATCATTCTTATTTGTGTTCATAAGGCCTTAATCACGTATGAATGTCATGTCAGTGGACATTTCTCAATTTTAAATTCAACACAATTTTTATTTGTAATGACTCACTGTAAACCAACCAAACAGCACCATACCTCAACATTAGTTTTTACAGCTATAAACATACCAAAACTGGTCATTCAGCCAACATTGCTTACTGAATTCAAATGTAGATCCTCACCTGAAGATGTTTTGTAGATTTAATATTTTCTGATAGGCGTTTAGTTTGGATCTCTGGCTGATTTGACACTTTCAATCTCTCGGAGGACAGAATAACAACCTTATGAAGAACAACAACTTCCGGATAAGCCACTTCCGTTTGTCAAAATAAATGTCCCAAACGTGCTAAAATATCCGTTTGATGTTTAACCACGTATTTATTTATAGTCTTACTTATTGTAAGAGAATGCTTACAAATATATATATAATTGCTCGAAATGCAATATGCTAATTCAATATTTATTATGGTTTTAAAATAGCTTCCATTCTGCTACTGCAGTACGTTAGTGTGCTATTATCCTCTCCATTATTTTGCACCTGAAAAAAGGAATTAAAGACAATGTAATTCCAATTACATATAAGCATAACATATAAATACATTTATAAAATTACACACTTTCAAAAAAATTATACATTATAATTTTGTATTTTTGTGTACGTCTAGGAGGCAGCGCCTTCGAACAGAATGACTATTGGCTGAATTAGCTGTCAGTCATATCTTAGTTACGTGCGTTTGATTGGCTCCCTCCACACTGAGGTTCGGTTGACGCATCACTGCTCAGCCTGTGGTTTTACTGCCAAGCAGCGACGGTTATTTTTTATTTACATGAACAGAAAATCATAAACGGTGCTTCTTGCGAAAGAGTTGACCGAAAAACGCACACAAGCGCAGGCTGAACATGGAGTCGTATGATATTATAGCCAACCAGCCGGTTGTGATTGATAATGTGAGTATGATGTCAGCAGCCCTCCACACCCAGTCTGTGCTAAGAGGCTAAAGCTAATGCCATTGTGCCGAAGTCTGCGCTAGCCGGCCAGTGCTAAATGAAATGTGTTTACGATTTTATCAAATATGCACAGTCTGATGCAGGTCTTAACACTTCATCATGTAAATCATAACCGTGTATCTGTCTTAATTGCGTTAACCTGAGGCATTCGCTGCTGAGTATGATGCATCGGTATAAAGCTGATTTGAATGGTGCTTTGAATTAATCTCTCAAATGTTTAATAAATGATTCCACGTTTTTCATTTTAATTAAATATTGCAAGATGCATGGTTGTCAAAGAGTATCTATCAGATAAAAACCTATATTTTAGCTAGAGTTGTTATTGTTGCCAAGATGGCTGTCTGTGACCCCGCCTTGTATTTACAGCCACATTTCATAGTTTGAACTAATTTATATAAATTACAAAATTGATTATAACAAAAGCCAAAAGACTGAAGCAATAAATGGAGAACTATTAAGCTTCAACTCTTAATCATAATTAAGGTGGGAGTTCTGTAACATCAAAGCCTGAATGTATGTCACTTTGACAGGTTGCTAAAATTATGAAAAGTTGGTAAATATCAGTGATATTTAAGGGAGCATTGGGATGTTTTCTCACAGTGAGACTCTTTGCTGGTTGAGTTTCTTGTTGCTCCCTCCAGCTCGGTCTCATGACTCAAGATCAAACAAGGAGGGTTCAGTACATTAGATGATTCATTTTACAACACATTCACTGTTTGAGCTTTTATAGTTCAAGTTTATTTTGAACCAACTACAACTGTACACAACTACAATTGTAGTTCCTTTTCATTTTTCTTCTTCTCTTACAGGGGTCTGGAGTTATTAAGGCTGGCTTTGCTGGAGATCAAATCCCTAAATACTGTTTCCCAAATTAGTGAGTAACTTTATTATAGTAATTTTATTGGTATTACTACATTGAAATAACCGTCAAAGTTTTGTGGTGTGTATTTTATTTTTTGTAAAGAAATTAATAATTTTATTCAGAAAGGTTGCATTAAATTGATCAAAAGTGGCAGTAAAGACATTTATAATGTTACAAAAGATTTCTGTTACAAATTTCTTTTGAACTTTCTATTCATTAAAGAATCGTAGAAATAAATGTATCACAGTTTCCACAAAAATATTAAGCAGCACAACTGTTTTCAACATTGATAATAATTAATAAATGTTTCTTAAACAGCAAATCAGCATATTAGAATGATTTCTGAAGGATCATGTGACACTGAAGACTGGAGTAATGATGCTGGAAATTCAGCTTTGACCATCAGAAATAAATTAAATTTTTAAATATATTCAAATAGAAAACAGTTAGTTAAATTGTAACAATATTACTGCTTTTATTGCATTTTTGATTAAATAAATGCAGCCTTGGTGAGCATTAAAAGACTTCTTGAGATACTTCTTTCTAAAACATTTAACGTTTATTTCTAGTGTGGGGCGACCCAAGCATGTTCGGGTGATGGCTGGTGCCCTCGAGGGTGATCTGTTTATTGGACCCAAAGCTGAGGTAAAACTTTTTTTTTTTTTTTTTTTGGTTGAAGTACATGTCTCTATTAAAATGTTATATGGGGTGGGCATTGATTTAACCTGTGATGCTATTTGGTTAATAATGTTTTGCGCATGTCATCAGAAGAGAAAAGTTATTATAACCTGCAATTGAAAGGGGCCGTTTTGATTTCATGCTGTCTTTAAGTTGCTTTGTAATAATGTTAAAACATAATGTGTTGTTTATATCTGTGGCATATGCAGGAGCACAGGGGGCTGCTGTCCGTGCGCTATCCTATGGAACACGGTATTGTGAAAGACTGGAATGACATGGAGCGCATCTGGCAGTACGTGTACTCAAAGGAACAGCTGCAAACCTTCTCTGAGGAGGTGTGGATTGAATTTATTTTCATTTTGATTGTATTGATCTTCACTAGAATTATTTTAGTTAGCTTTGAGTTAGCTTCTATTTTCAGTTATTTAAATTGACTTTATCTAATAATTGTTTGGATAATTAATAATTATTAATGATTGTTTTTTCAGCTTTTTTCTAATTTAAGTTTAATTTTTAATCTATTTTTTTATTATCTTTTATTTTCTTATTTTTAAGTTTAAGTTGATTTTTTTCATCTAATATTTATATTTTTATTTCAGCTGTATTTTCTAATTTTTAAGTTTGTTTAACTTTTTCATGTAATATTTATATATTTTTTTCATCTTAGCTTAACTTCAATTTTTAAACATTTAGTTAACAACACTGTCTTGTGCTATATTGTTCAGACATTTGTATTTTTTTTATGTATCTTTCAGCATCCTGTACTGTTGACCGAAGCACCTCTGAACCCCAGTAAAAACCGTGAACGGGCGGCAGAGGTTTTCTTCGAGACCTTCAACGTGCCTGCGCTGTTCATCTCCATGCAGGCGGTGCTCAGTTTGTGAGTTCAGAGCTTTCAATGTCCTTCTTCCTGATAACACGCCTCATAGTCCCTTTCTCATGCAAACATGTTTCCTGACAGATACGCCACAGGCCGAACCACAGGCGTGGTCCTGGATGCTGGTGATGGTGTGACACACGCTGTCCCCATATATGAGGGATTCGCCATTCCGCATTCCATCATGCGTGTGGACATCGCCGGACGTGACGTCTCCCGATACCTCCGCCTACTCTTGCGCAAAGAAGGCTACGATTTCCACACTTCGGCAGAGTTTGAGGTCGTTCGCACTATCAAGGAGGTACGAGACTGTTCTTTGTGGTTCCTTCTTAATGTCAATTATAATCTAGATGTTAAAGAAACTATGCAAAAATGCTATTTTATTTGTTTTCCAGAGAGCCTGCTACCTTTCCCTCAACCCCCAGAAGGATGAAACTCTAGAAACTGAAAAAGCACAATACACCCTACCTGACGGAAGCACTCTAGATGTAAGAATGAAATTACTTGTAGATGTTAGTGTATGCGAAGGTAGTCATAATATTATATATCATATCCTAGTTTTATTGAAATTAAGTGGAGGTTCAGTTCAGGTTCAAGTCAAAATGAAATGGTGTTCATAACCTGCCATTAATTTGGTGTTCATGTGCTCAACAGATATGTCTGTGATTTGCTACAATGATCAACGCTTTAAAAACATGTTGTAAATAAACATCTTTCAAACGCTCCTGTGTGTGTCTGTGTAAGTGCTTGGTCAAAGATGTCTGTTTACAGCATGTTTTTGAAGCGTTGATAATTGTAGCCAATCACAGACATATCTGTTGTGCGCGTGAATACAGTGGCCAATCAGAGGGGTTTAAGAATCCGCTCAACAGTGCTCAATGTTAGGGGAAAATGCTGGTATCGTCTTATTTTTAAAATGTCAGTACAGATTTGGTACCGAAGTCAGTACTTTTGACAACCCTAGTATTAAGAAAGTAAATAGCATCAATTTTAATTTCATATTGACTTTGACTAGTATTTATGTAAGCCAGTTGGTGTTACTCAAAGCTGTTTGTCTCTCACAGATTGGCCCAGCGCGGTTCAGGGCTCCAGAGCTTCTCTTCAGGCCTGATCTGATTGGAGATGAGAGCGAGGGTATTCATGAAGTGCTGGCCTTCGCCATTCAGAAGTCAGATATGGATCTGCGACGCACCCTCTTCTCAAACATAGTGCTGTCTGGCGGCTCAACACTCCTCAAAGGTAGAGCAAACATATCAGTCGAGAGATTCTTTTAGTTCTCCGTACAGTGACAAACCTGAAACTCCTTGACTTTTTGTTCCTCGCAGGTTTTGGAGACCGGTTGTTAAGTGAAGTAAAGAAACTCGCGCCCAAAGACGTTAAAATTAAGGTGACTCTGCCGCATCTAAGAAATGTCAGCTTGATGTGAGAACTGTCGCTTAATTATTTTTCTTCTTTTTTCAGATATCCGCACCACAGGAGAGACTTTATTCTACATGGATAGGGTAAGAACAAAGTATATATTACTGTTCAAAATTTTGGGGTCAGTAAAAAATTTTTTTAATTAATACTTTTATTCAGTAAGAATGCATTAAATTTATCAGAAGTGACAGTAAAGACATGTATAATGTTACAAAAGATTCATATTGTGAATAAATGCTGTTCTTTTGAACTTCTGAAAAAAGGATATCGGTTTCCACCAAAATATTAGCGGCTCAGCTGTTGTTAACATTGATAATAAAAAGAAATACAGCAAATCAGCATATTAGAATGATTTCTGAAGGATCATGTGACACTGAAGACTGGGGTAATGATGCTGAAAATTCAGCTTTGCATTACAGGAAAAAATGATATTTTAAAACAGGGCTGCACAATTAATCGAATTTTTAATAGTGATTATGTTTACGGATTTCGTAATCATTCAAAGGCGTGGTTACAGCAAAAAATATCCATTTACATTATTCTGTGTGCTTAAGAGGTGTGTTTAGAGCATGTTACGTTGTGAGAGGTGAATCACGACTACTTCAGAGTGTAAAAGGTCTAACTCAGCACAAAAGGAACTACTAGTGATGTAAGTGTACGCTGATTGGTCGAACGAACGCAAAACACCAACACCCGCCATTTTTAATAAGCCTATATCTTTACTCCACGAACTAACTCTACAATCATGGAAAACAGTGATAGATGGACCTCCCAACCTTTACGCTAAAAAGAAAACCCAGCGCGACTGAGCGGACCAAGTGAAACATGAATATGTATTTCTGCTCAGCTAGTGACATTGGGCATCAACCACATATCAAAAGCTAATACTTATTCATATACTGTCTACTTTAAT
This sequence comes from Ctenopharyngodon idella, assembly GCF_019924925.1. Classification (NCBI taxonomy): domain Eukaryota; kingdom Metazoa; phylum Chordata; class Actinopteri; order Cypriniformes; family Xenocyprididae; genus Ctenopharyngodon; species Ctenopharyngodon idella. Next base: position 44,682,465 of record NC_067229.1, read on the forward strand.
TCTATAACAGTTCTATCTAATAACGTATTAGACAGGGCTGTTAAATAGTTCGTAAACTAATGAAGACGGAGAATACGAACACTGTGTGCTCAGGCTCTGGCTGAGCTGTTCTCAGTGCCATCAAAATAAAAGTCAGTTTACATCACTTCAGAGTTCCTACTGGCAATGTGAATGAAACCAGGGAAATGGCCCTAGGGGAACATTAGTTCTCAGGGAACCACCCTGGTGGATAGTTCCTATAACTAAGTTCCTAGAACAACATGGTGCGAAAGGCCCTATCATTATTAAATGCATATGTTTACTTTTTTTTTTTATTTAAAGAAGAAACCAAACCAATGTATAGTTGAATTTTGAGGCTTAAAGGATTAGTTCACTTTCAAATGAAAATTACCCCAAGCTTTACTCACCCTCAAGCCATCCTAAATGTATATGACTTTCTTCTTTCTGATGAACACAGTCTGAGAAATATTAATAAATATCCTGATGCATCCAGGCTTTATAATGGCAGTAAACAGGGGTCACGAGTATGAGCTGAAGACAGTGTCTCCATTCACATCCATCCATCATAAACGTGTGCTCCACACGGCTCCGGGGGGTTAATAAAGGTCTTCTGAAGCGAAGCGATGTATTAAAAAAAAAAAAAAAATCCATACTAAAGTTATGAAGTAAAATTTTTAGCTTCTGCCAGACTGCCTTCTGTATTCAAGTTACAAAGAAAGTGTAAACTGGCGTCGCGTCAATTACACATTTTCCATAATTTGGGAAGGAGTAGGACGTAGCGTAAGTGTTTTGAACTGCAAGAGGTTACACTTTCTTTGTACATTGAATACGGAAGGCGGTCTGGCAGAAGCTAGATATTTTACTTCATAAATTGTTAAATATGGATATTTTTCTTACACAAACGCATCGCATCACTTCAGAAGGACTTTATTAACCCCCCGGAGCCGTGTTTATGATGGATGGATGTGGATGGAGACGCTTTCTTCAGCTCATACACGTGACCCTTGTTTACTGCCATTATAAAGCTCGGATGCGTCAGGATATTCATTAAAATATCTCCGATTGTGTTCATCAGAATGAAGAAAGTCATATACACCTTGAGAGTGAGAAAAGCTTCATTTGAAAATGAATTAATCCTATTAATGCTATAGAAAAGCAATAAAAAAAATTCAGGAAGAGTGTTTTCAGCTTTTTTAATTTTACATAAAAATATGGCATGCAGTTTCTTCAAACTATGTTCAAAGTAACCTTGAATTACAGTTTCAAGGAAATAGTCGACAGTTTTGATTTTCGTCATAATCGTGTAGCCCTATTTTAAAATATATTAAAATAGAAAAAAGTTATTTTTAATTATAATAATATTTCACAATATTACTGTTTTTACTGTACTTCTGATCAAACAAATACAGCCTTAGGAGATTTCTGTCAAAAGCATTAAAAAAATCTTACCAACCCCAAACTTTTGAATGATAGTTTGTATTTTTAAAAGGTTTTGTTCGGTGTATTTTATGCTGTTTTCCCTTCATGCTTTGTATAGGGGATCTATCCTGGCTTCACTCGACACCTTTAAGAAGATGTGGGTCTCCAAGAAAGAATACGAGGAAGATCGCGCCCGTGCCATCCACCGGAAGACTTTTTAATGGGGTTTAAGGCCACTAGCCTCCCTCATCTCTGCGGTTTCACATCCCTCTCCTCTCTCGCTTGGCCTCCCTCTGTTACCCTCCCTCCCTACCCACCCTTCCCGACAGGGAACCTGCCGGGCCTCCCATCCGCAGCTAAGGCATGCCTTCCGTGTCCCCTGCCCACAGCTCTTGTTCGGGACACCGACAAGCGGGACTGGGGCAGGATGCGACCGGGCATCCCTTGCCCGTTCTGCACCCATCAAACACCCCGGCTTTTCAGGGCATCAGTCAATACTGTTAACTATTGTTTCATTTAAAGCCAATGCTTCAATCCCGTGCTTAGATATTTATTACACTATTTACCCTGCCCTGTATGATATTGTCATATCTATTCTAATGAAACATGAAGGTGAATGTTTTACTCTGTTGTAAGAATTTCATTCCAGAACCCGAAGAGGTTGAAGTTGTCACAAAGTCAACATAGTATTTTTATTCTTATTCATTTCACTGTTTTGCGGCGTTAATGACAAAACGTATACAATAGAAAAGGCATCGCTCACCACTACAACAATTCACTGTAATGGACACTACTGTGTTTCCTGTCTGTGCCCCTCCCCTTGACCGTCTCAAGGCTGATACCACTCAAGGGAACTAAATAATGTATACTGAAATACATGTAAACGGTAGGTAGCTAGGTTTATCGCTGCTTGAAATGTTGACAAGTGTTATAATTAGTATACAGCGCATTTTAATGTGGAATCATTGGTTTATGAAAAGGGGCGGCTGTAAACCTTTTTGGCTTGTTTACTGTCTTTTTGTTGTTTTGCTCTCAGAATTATGTTTTTCAGCTTTAAGTTGTAGAGCATAATTGTCACCGCACAGAAATTGACTTGATGCGAGCATTAGCCCTTTTCGAGTTGAGTTTTTCCATTTTCAATTTCCCATGATTCTCATATTGTTAACTCCAGAGCTGTTGACTGAAGCTTTAATGAAGTCGTCCAGTAAGTTTAATGTTGCCATAAGACGTCTCATCATTGTGGCACGATTTCGATGTAAATTCAGACTCTCCCCGAATTCCAGATTAGTGCATGAATTCAACAGGACGATTGAGATTGTGTGTTATTTCAATGTAAATCTCATTGACGTGGATCTAGAAGGCAGAGGGTGGCTGAATGGATTTAGAAGCTCTTCTGGCACTAGTATTTCTGTAGTGTTTGTTGAAAGAGAGCTGCTCTCTATTGGGATGATGGGTAGCAGGGTTGCGTTTAAGTCCAGTTTGTCCAACCTAAGATTCGCCTTACTCCAGTGTCATCATTGGAAAGTCAGAGCATCTTGGTTGTTTTTCTTTTTAAAGATTTAGAAATATCATCATAAGCCTTGTGTACAGTGGATTGCTATTCAAAACTGTTAAAAAAACAAAAAAATAAATGACAAAAAGGACTAAAATGTACAAACCTGTTTCTTCAATTGTTGCTTTTTCTTTTAATTTTGTAAATTCAGTATGATAAATAAATTAATGATGTCTGAAATAAGCTTCTGTCCGTTCTGTAAACGAAACCACATGCTTGTCCGTTTGTGCATTGTTGCTGATGTTGTTAACAGTGGTTTTCAAGACTGCTGAATTTTGTCACATTTAAGTGGTTTGACTTAGCATCACATTTTTAATACACCCAAAACACATCTTCTTTGAGGTCCCTACATGAGCTCTACAAGTCTAAAAGTATATAACATGACATTTTGGAGTTAGTTGCTGTTATTTATAGCCAAATATTGTGAAAGTCACTGAATTTTACTTCTATTTTACAAAGGTGTGATTATCACAAGTACTACATCCATGTGTATCAGGTCATCCATGTGTTGCTTCATCAGCAGCCTTGACAATATTTCTTTCATGAATAATCGAAAGAGAAAGGTAAGTAGTCAATGAAATGTGAATTTACAGTGATGAAACAAATGTTTAGACACATCGTACCTGGCCAATCAGAGACGACGTTCGGTCCTCTAGCCCCGCCCACATAGGTGTGTATACGTAGATTCTAAATTCAACCGCTCAAGACACGTCGGCGCGCCCGCCATCTTGGAACGGTCAGTGTTATCGCTCACCGTTGCGCAGCTTCTGGTTGTGAAACCGCCGAGATTCAAATTCCCGAATAAATTGGATAACTTTGCACAGGTGAGAATGTGTTGGTTTGTGTTTTTATATGTATTAACTCAATATTACAGGTTTTTACTATGGTACCTTTTAATGTTTTTACTATGGTAACGTCTTCGTCTTATGTTGTGTTAGTTTAGCAAAATAATCTGCTGTCTATTGCAGATATAGATATTCATAAATAAGTCTAAATACGGTTGCAGACGCTCAGTCAACTTGCTCTCGAATGTTCGCCGACCGACTTTGACCGTTCCAATATGGCGGACGGCTTACGTAGAGCGGAAAGAAACTTGCTAATGTGGTTTCTATGTATATATATCTATGACTGCCCTGCCCTACTGCGCTCCGTTTTTAAGTCTCTGATTGGCTGCAGTCTTTACGGAAGTAAATAGTCTTCTGAAATAGTCGGAAATGCTTTGATGTTTTAGAGTAACGTGGAGTTTAAACAATATAAATAGACACTGAAGAGTCACATTACAACTTCAGATATGAGAAGAGTCACACTGTTTGTAAATGGAACCTCACACAATGGGAAGGTGTGTATGCTTTCTTATTTATTGTCCTTTCAAATATATAGTAAAATACGTTGCTGAATAAATAGCATGTTGTTTCTTCATTCATGGCTTTTATCAGGTGGTAGCCGTTTATGGAACTCTAGCTGATCTACTGTCAGTTGCAAGCACAAAATTTGGAATAAAAGCCACCAACATTTACAATGGGAAAGGAGGTCTTATTGATGATATAGCCCTCATCAGGTAAGAACAGCTAGTTCTCTTATGTATATTTACTAGTGCTTTCAAATTGATTAATTCCATCTAACACAAAAGTGAGTTAGTGAATATATATATATATATATATATATATATATATATAAATATATATATATATATATATATATATAATAATATACAATATATATGTATACAACCACCTGACATAAAAACTCAAAAAAATGAATTTAAACACTTCGAAATGTTATTTAACAACTGAAACGTGTTTAAAGACATTGTTCATGACTTTATTTGTCAATGACCATTTACAAACTTTTATATTAAATGTGATTAATCACGATTAATCGATTTGACAGCACTAATATTTACATGTGTACATTATCATAAACATAAAACATTTGGTGTTACATCTGTTAACAGAGATGATGATGTCTTGTATATATCGGAAGGAGACTCTTTTGTTGGTGAGTTTGAAATTATAACATTGTTTTGGTCTTAGATCTGTTTACAATTGCTTTAATCTGTCTTCATTTAATCATGTCCTACAGATCCACCAAATAACCCAGACAGTCCACATGAGTTTCATTCCTGGGCGCACACAGATTGGATCACCCTCAATGTGGGAGGACGGCGGTTCACAACCACACGGTGATGTCACTGTACACAAAACAGATCACACTAATAATCTCATTAACTGTAATCCATAATCTAAACCATCACAATCAATCATCTTTTTTTGCATTATTTTCATGACAATTAACAAGCACAGCTGCTCTGTGTGATGAATTTAACACTTTTACACTTTTCTTTGGTTGTTAGGAGCACTTTGGTCAAAGAACCGGAAAGCATGTTGGCTCACATGTTCAGAGACAAGGGTAAGGGCTGAACTGATGTTTTGTTTTTTGTTTTTTACATTTTCTAACATTCACAGTCTCATGTGCCGTCTTACTGCATTTATTCATACTGCAGTTTTTTGTTTCCTGGCAGATGTTTGGGGAAACAAACAGGACGAGCAAGGGGCGTATCTCATTGATCGGAGTCCAGATTACTTTGAGCCCATATTAAATTACCTGAGGCACGGACAGCTGATTATCAATGACGGCATCAATCTGCTGGGTAAGAGGCATGAAAATGAAAGAAGACTCATATTCCACCCTTTTTTATAGCATTTTATTTGTTTCCTGATGTCCAACTATAATGTTAGGCAAGGTTTCTTGTGCCAAACAACATAATTTCATTTTCCATGAGCTTTTTCCACCCTCTTTCTGACCTTGCCAGCTGTTCATCTGACTCATTTGATGCAGAATTCCATTTCTTATACTATTTTCATATCGCTATACATCTAATGGGGATGTATAACAAATCTCCCAGCTATCTTTTTCTGCTGGGAGGTCACGTGACAGTAACAACATGGCGGATATAGTATGTCAGAATTGCATTAATACTACACACATTCATACTATGTAGAGCATACTTTTTTAATGGTCGCAAAGTTAATTTAAATTCAGATGTAGTACCTAATCAGTATACGATTTCGGAAGCAGCTTTATTTATAACCAGACTGTTTTTGCTACTGTACCTTTAAGATTTTATGTAAACATTATGTGGTGTTCTAAGATTTAAATGAGCTCTGTTATAATTGGCTAGCCTCTTTGCATGTTAAATGAGTATATTTGGAACGCTATTTTTATACAGGTGTGCTTGAAGAAGCTCGTTTCTTTGGAATCGAACGTCTTGCTGAGCAGCTTGAAGGTGTTATTAAGGTAAAAAAGAAAAGAAATGCTAAAGAAGGTACATAAAGTTAAGTTGACTTAAATAACAACGATGGGTCTTTCCTCCTGCTTCAGAATTCCCAGCCTCCTGACGATCACTCGCCAATCTCCCGCAAAGAGTTTGTGCGATTTCTGCTTGCCACTCCAACTAAATCAGAACTTCGATGTCAGGTAGGAAGCCACTGAATATTTGCACTGGTTGAAATAATGCACAGAATAAAAATATAAATCTCTCAGATGTGTGAACTGTTCTTCCTAGGGCCTGAATTTCAGTGGGGCGGATCTCTCTCGTCTTGACCTACGTTACATTAACTTCAAGATGGCCAACCTCAGCCGCTGTAACCTCACACACGCCAACCTCTGTGGTACCAATCTGGAGAGGGCAGACCTCTCCAACGCCAATCTAGATGTAAGGATGTGCCTGTCAGGGACACGCCAGTGTCATATTTCACTCCAAAATCAAAAGGAAAAAAATACAAAATTATATTTTGCTTAAAGAAAATGAGATTTTTTGCATTATTTTAATGTCAATTTTGCACAGTTGTATTACTGTAATAACTGAAATAGTCATATTACTTAAATTAGATTTTTCAATAATATTTAAAATATTATTTGAACTACCGTTCAAAAGTTTGGGGTCGGTAAGGTTTTTAAATGTTTTTTAAAGAAGTCTCTTTAAACTCACCAAGGCTGCATTTATTTGATCAAAAATACATAAAAACAGTAATACTATGAAATATTATTACAATTTACTGTTTTCTATATATTTCAAAAGAAAAATAAAATGCAAAATAACATCTTGTTTGAGGAAAATGAGGCCTATTTTTTGGACTATTAAGTTTTTTTTGCATTATAATTTAGACTGTAATAACTGAAATAAAAAGTATATTATTTAAATTAGATTTTTAAATAATATTTAAATTATTTACATTACCATTCTGCTGTTTTCTATATATTCTATACAGTTTAATATATTTAAAAGTATAATTTAATATATAATTATAATTTTCAGCATCATTAGTCCAGTCTTCAGTGTCACATGATCCTTCAGAAATCATTCTAATATGATGATTTGCTGCTCAAGAAACATTTCTTGTTTTAATCAATGTTGAAAACCGTTGTGCTGCTTAATATTTTTTTGTGGAAACCATTTTTTTCAGGATTCTTTGACGAATAGAAAGAATCAAAGTTGACATTAAAATTAACATTTTTGTAACATTATATATTCATTTACTGTCATGTTTGATCAATTTAATGCGTCCTTGCTGAATAGAAGTATTATTTATATTAAAAAAAAAAATATATATATATATATACTGACCCTAAACTTTTTTTAACAATACTGTATTTATCATGCTATTTCTTGTCATGCCTTTAATTATGTATAATCTATTGATAATCATCACAGAGAAAAATGGGAACTATTAACCATAAAAGAAAAATGTCCAAATACATTATAGTAATGAGACTTTTGGATGAAAATGCACTTAATTGTTAAAAATAGTCTTTTTATTAATGCAAAATATTATTTATTTTAATTTATTTATGCATTTTTGATGTTTGTGACATTCAGCCACTCTCACTCATTCTTCTTTCGCTGTAGTATTTATTCTTCCATGTCTATCATCAGTGACACTGAATTGTTTTTTTCGTTTTTGTTTTTTGTGCATGCGTTCTTCCAGGGTGCCAATTTACAGGGCGTGAAAATGCTTTGCACCAATGCAGAAGGGGCGTCTCTTAAAGGCTGTAATTTTGAAGATCCCGCAGGACTTAAAGCAAATCTAGAGGGTAAAATGAGCACACTTGACTTCTGAACAGCTTCTCTTGGATCTCATATTCCCAGTATGTAATGTCTGTCATTTCCTCACAGGTGCCAATCTAAAGGGGGTGGATATGGAGGGCAGTCAAATGACTGGTATAAACCTCCGTGTGGCCACGCTGAAGAACGCCAAACTCAAAAACTGTAACTTGCGGGGTGCCACTTTGGCAGGAACGGATCTGGAGGTGACAAACAGTTCAGTTTCAGAATCATTCTGTAGATTGGCATGTCGTCCTGTGTTTTTCAATTTGATGTTTTTGTCAAACAGAACTGTGACCTGTCTGGCTGTGACCTTCAGGAGGCGAACCTGCGGGGCTCCAATGTGAAGGGGGCCATTTTTGAGGAGATGCTGACGCCACTGCACATGTCCCAGAGTGTCAGATAGCCAGCCGCTGATGTCCTTCTTCAGTAAGACTGCAGCCTCTTCACGGAGCAGCTTTAATTAAAAACCTACCTGCAAACCTAATGACTGTCATGTGACCTTAAACCTGTTGATATTATTTGTTCATCTGTTGCCTCAAGAACATTTATTTTGATGTATTGCATTATTATCGATGGTGTTTGCTATGTTTTTCTTCTTGTGACGTGCAATTTTATGCATTACATTTGTCCAAAGCTTCTACATGTGTCACTGCTGGTCTGTGAACTGAACAACGGAAATTTGTGTTATTGCATTTGATTCAGATTTAGGAATGTGGCTTTTCTGTGAATGTGCAATTTTATACCTTTTCATACTTGCTGGTTTTACACTGTTTTGCTCGATTCTCTGTTTACGTGGCTTTTTCTGGACTGTGTCTGCATGCAAACAACGAAAACATCAGCCAGAAACCTGCTATTTTGATGTCACCAGCCCTGTCCAGATCCAATAAAGTCAAACACTGGAGATTCAAAGAGAAGTTTGGCTTTTTAGTTTTTGCTAACCCTAACAGACACTTTATTTATTGCAAGAGAAAAATTATTTTCATTATATAAGATTATTAGCTGTAAGATTAGCAGATGCTGTACTAGAACATTTTGTTATAGATTGTTTTTTACATTATTTTTATGACACGCACAGAAATTTCAGTCTCATTTCTGTAATGTGAAATAAAAATTATATTATTTATATTTCATTTTTAAAACCAATATAATGGTATTTTTGTGATGCCTTTATGCTGATAAAAAAAAAAAAACTATATTACAGTTTCAAATCAAATTGATAACCTAGTAATAATAATTACTGAAATTGGAAATCATTTAAAAAGGAAAATGTTCAAACGAATTACCGTATTACCGTACCAAATTACTGTAATGTGCTTGTCATGTCACAAAATCCTTATTGTTAAAGGGATAGTTCACCCAAAAATGTAAAAAACATTTACTCACCCTCAATTTGTTCCAAACTTGTATGAATTTTGTGTTCAGCAGAAGGAAGAAATTCTTACAGGGTTTAAGCACCTTGAGGATGAGTAAATGATGACATTTTCATTTTTGGGTGAACTGTCCCTTTAATAGTTTTGTTTGACTTGTTTCATCATTTTGTGTCACATATTATAAATCATATTATTCAATTTTCTCTAGTAAATGATATGGTAAAATGCTGAATATGAAATTTAGCATACGTTTACTTGCTTTAGTGTGTAACAACCAATTCAGTAGTGCAACAGAAATCATCACGATGCTTGTACAAATATCCTGGCAGAGCATTTAGCCGCCAGCAGGGGCAGCAGTGTCTCTAAAAAACCTAGAAGGTTGGATGATGGGACGTGTTGCCAGCTACACCTTCTGGGAAGAGCCTCAGCTCAGCCATGATGGTCAGTAGCTCACCACAACAGATGAGTGCAGATGAGCAGACCGTGAAATCTGTTCACCAGGATGCACTGCCAGAGTGATTGATTGGACCTGAGTGTGTGGGAAAACCATCTACAGGAGCAGATGAGTCCCAGTTGTAATGAACATCTGCCCAGCAGTTGGGTATAAATATTATGTACACATGTAGTACAACACTGTGACAGGTGCCATTTCTACAAATATTTAGTTTTAATAATTTTAGAGTTTTCAGAAAAATGTAAATAGTTCCGGATGGACGAGCCAAATCACATCGAGTTCCATATTAATCCGCGAAAGTGCGCTGCAACCGTAAAAAACAACAAAAACGGATTATTTGGCGGAAGAATTGTTTATTCTGATTATTAGTACTCATAAATGTTCATAAATCATAAGTATTTTTGCTGTTGCTGCAGTTTTTAAAAGCAATATATGCTTATGATAGCATAGATATGGTATCTAACAACACCACTTAAAGAAACAGTTCACCCAAAAATAAACATTCTGTAATACCGTCAATTACTCCCTATCTAGTTCCGAATCAGTATGACTTTCTCCTTTCTTTTTTGTTCTTCTCCATATAATTACATTACAGCGAATGTGTACTTGATCTGTTAAGCTACAAAAGGACTAAAAACACACTATAAAGCTAGTCTATATAAATTGTCTGCTATTCTGTGGTCATATAACGTTAAATAAATAGGCCTACTATTTTAACCGTGATTTTGGTTAGGTTTATCGGATATGTACCATGTTAATTCCATGGTTTTCTTTCAAGTACCCTGTCAATGCAGTGCAGGAATTATGTATTTTTGTAGGCCCAAAAACCTGGAAACAAGTTAGCATTTTAGCTATTATGGTTCCATCATCCTAAAGCCAGTGGTTTTGTTGAATAGGTTTTTGTTTAAACATCTGAAATAAAGCTTGTGGTTTCTTCACATTTTATTCTGTGACATAAAATACATCAGTAGTACCTCCTTGGGATTTTTTAAAAGCTTTTACTTGTCTTGGAAAAAAAAAGTATATGCTGGTTAGGTATGTTTTGAAGCATGGAAGCTGGTTTGAGCTGGTTTAAGCTGGTCCTGAGCTGGAGCTAGTTGCTTAGGACCAGCTAAGGGCCAGCATAAATCAGCTCAAACCAGCTTCCATGCTTCAAAACATACCTAAACAGCATATGCTGTTTTTTCACAGGGGGTGGTTGCTAACAAGAGGCTAAATGGGACTACAGAGGTTGTCTGGGACATTAAACGTCATCACACCGAACAGGTAAACTCATCTACTCACTAGCTGGTTTTACAGCCTCATTGTGTTTATAATCACGCTCTTCCAATCTATTTTTACTCAAACTTTCAGGGAAAATGTTTTTAAATAAAGACTGAAAGAGTAAAGATGGTGATATTGGACATGTGACAAAGGTGTAGTTTTTTTTTTTTTTTTTTTTACTTCTGGCCATTGAATTACGCTTTAAAATTCATAAAAGTTGTGTTTGTGAAAATTGTCCTGATGAACAAAACGTGTAAGAATCATGAACTTTTGTTGGTCACAGAGATTATTTTCAGCAATATTCCAAAAGCCAGTGGAAAAATCCTGTTGGGTTTTGTCGAGGAAACCAGGGTGATGCGAATGGGTTGGCCTGGAAAAATACATCATCACTGCTGCACACCATGGTATATGAATATGGTAATAATTCAGTCAGCACTGCTATTATTTCAGCAGGTGCTAGACTTTTGGGAAACTTGCTTGGTTTGGACAAGATAAGACGATGGTGGTTTGAGGTTTGACTTTGAATGTTTTCAAGTTATTTTAGCGCCATATTTCTCAGTAACTTCCAAGAGGTGAGAGGAATATCCTGCATTTTGCAGTTAAATCGTTTTTACAGTGCATTTACTCTTAGCAAAGTACAAGGCATGTTCAATAAGCAAAGTAAACTCACATATCCTGTCACATTGCACTTGTGAAAGAGAAAAGCTTTTGATTCTTGAAGACTCACTTGCTGTTTAAATATTTTCTTTGGCTATCCGACTAAAGTTGCGACCTCAGAAATTGTGCATGGCCAACCGTTCCTGTTTTAAAAAGCGCCCACACGTTGACCTCCTCTCTTCCATTCCCTCAGTGTCGTGTGTGTTTGTCCTCCTCACATGGACGGTCCTCACGACTGGCTGCAGTAGTGGCCCACACTCGCCCACACACACATGTGGCCTTTCCTCCCGCCCACTTCCTCTACCCACAGGCCCGCCAGCGTCCGGCCCAGGGACGTTCTGACCGAGAGCTCCCCACTCCTTTTCCTGTGAGCCCCAGCGGGGACGACCGCAGAGTTATTAGGCCTAATGGCCATCTGGGTTCCATTAAAGACGGCCTGTGTTGTATGTTGGCTGCAGAAAAGATCTACCACTGTTTCTGTTTTTAAGTCACCAGGGAGCATTTTTGCAAACCCCAGAATGATGCAACAACACTTCATTTATCATCCATGTACAGTTGGGCTTTCTGTGGTATCAAAGCATTAGAAAATGTGTGAAATGCCAGCGGGAATTAAACGCAGGTCAGTTCATACTTGTGGTTGTGATGTTTGGTTATGGTAATACAGGAGTAAAGGTGCCTATTTAGTAGCACAAGAAAACCTTACTCTACATCCACTGCCCTTCTAAAACTAACTCCCCAAATCATGTCCAGGTCACAGTTTACCCAGTTTACACCACACTGTTCATGCTCACCAATGCTGCATTTATTTGGTCAAAAATACAGTAAAAACAGTAATAGTAGTAATAAATTTAATACAACTGTTTTCTATTATTTATATATTTTAAAATGTATTTTATTCCTGTGATCAAATCTGAATTTTCAGCATCATTACTCCAGTCTTCAGTGTCACATGATCCTTCAGAAATCATTCTGATATGCTGATTTGCTCAAGAAACATTTCTCATTATCAATGTGAAGTATTAATTAAAAAAAAATCTTACTGACAGCAAATCTCATGACTATATAGTTTTTTGTTTTTTTACAGTTTTGCAGCTATAAAAACTTTTTTTTCCCTTTAATGATAAAAAATTGAAAAATCAAAAATATTTTTATAAATGTTTTATTTATAAAAAATAATGTGCAAGCATTAATACTTAATCATTTAAATGTACAATTTTATATTAATATCATTTTGTTTATTAATTATTTTTATAATTTATTATTACAATAATAACATTTTATGTGCTTTTGCTTTATCATAATGATAATTTGGGGAGTAAAATGTGCTAAATTGTCATGAAACTAATGTTGCTGTGCAAATTATTTAATGTTCCTAAAAATAGGGGCTTCATTTTCTTTATGGAAAAATTTCAATTTCATTTTTTTCTTTTGTTTGATATATGACTTTGACATGTTTTTGGGTTTCATGCGATTCACCCACACACTCTCACCAGCACACGAGGCCCGCGATGTGCCATTGGGCAAAATTACACAATCCCTGGTTTAATAAAAGAACATCATAAACCCACCCATTGTTTCTCTAACTGTGGCCACAGTTGCATAATTTGCTAAATATACACCTTCTTTTTGTTTTTTGGTTGTTTAAAAAGATTCTACACAGGACAGTTAGACCCTGGTGGTGTATGTTGTAACTACATCATACAGACCAAAAAGCATCTTTCTCTGTTGGCATCCATTCAAAAGTAGCTGTGTACTCTGACAAAATAAATTTATGGCAAGATATAAAGATACTTTTTCAGATACTTTTTTTTCAGGTATTATGAAAAGTGTTGGAGAAAGTTACGTTTAAATTTAATGCCTTACAATATTGAATTGTTCCCTAAACAACTAACTGTTTTTTTGTTTTTTGTTTTTTACTGAGAACAACTTCTTTGCAAGTGTTTAACACATAAAGGTGCAATGTGTAAATTTTAGCGGCATCTAGCGGTGAGGTTGCGAACTGCAACCAACGGAGCTCACCCCTCCCTTTCGGAGAAGCTACGGTGGCCGTCTGGCCAACACAAGTGTAAGATGTCGTCCTCTGAGACAGCAGAGAGTACAAGCAATGAGGTTTCTTCTTACTTCTATCTATCTATCTATCTATCTATCTATCTATCTATCTATCTATCTATCCATCCTCTTTTCTAATCCATATAGACTCATCTGAAAGTATGTGCATGTCTAAGTGATTAAGTTATGTAGAAGAGAGAATTTTAATTGGGAAGTTTAAAAAATCTCTAAATGTGCATTACTTTAAAAAAAAAAAAAAAAAGTAGCTCAAATATTAATGTGTAACTTTTAGTGCTGTCAATCGATTAAATAATTAACGAATTATTCACACTTTTTTCTGTAATTAATCACAATCACACCTAACGTCAAAGTTTTTAATATATTTTTAAATTGTAATAATTTCACATTTAATCTCCAAATTAATGTTGAAACAACATAAAGACAGTATATTTTAAATATTTGATCTAACAGGTAGGAAATATCCAGAATCAAAGCAGTTATCAAACACTTCACAGTCTTTTTTATCTGTTCAAGCTCGAAAGAGAACTCAATGCGGCCGGTGTTAGTAGGTATCGCAATGATCATATGATGTTACGCTAAAGGATGACGGAAAAAATGGATGCTGTGTTAAATATTTTTAATGCGTTAAACTGTGTTAATTTTGACAGTAGTAGCTTAATAAAGTAATACATAAAAAAGTAATCTGATTACGTAATGCACATTACTTGTAATGCGCTCCCCGACACTGATTATATGAATCTCACACATCAGAGCTGAAAAACCCATGTAAAGAGTTGTATGTGTGTGTGTTCACTTTTATGGGTTAGGCTGATCAGTCTTGCTGAGGAAACCACACACGTGTATCTTTTCAGATGTAGAGGCGTGGTGGAACGCCGGCAGTCCTTTTGTTGGCACCTGGAGCCCATCCAGACGTGTGGTCGTAGGGGTACAATGAGGAGAAAAGAAAGAAACACATCTGGAGCTCATGGCAGCCGGCGCCACATTGGGCCTCAGAGACGAGATGAGAGGGCAGGGCTTCTGAAACATGCTTTTATTAAAGAAACATTCATAAATCATCTCTGATTATTTCAGACAATGCTAAATTTAACATGCAATTCTTTTGCAGAGCAACAGCCTGATTGATGCCAGACTTTTACAAGAATCCCCATCACAGTCTCACAGGGGCTTTAAGGCATCTCTTGTTATCAGAAATTAAGATCATGGATGACTAAGGCAGAGTGGCTATATGGATGCTTTTGTTTATTCTTATACAGTTATGACCAAGTGTGTTCTGACAGTAAGTAAATGACAATATATAACTTTGAATATGGCAAGTATTATGGACCACTTTTATGATGCATTTTTTTGTCCTTTATGGAGTTTGATAGCCACTGTCATTGAATAACAGCATGAATATTATGCTAGAGTTTTAATTTCGTGCTTCAGGGTAAGTCATTGTATGTCTCATTGAACAGTCCTTTAAATAATGTGCAGTGCTTGGCATCTACTTTAGTACAACCAAAATTACTAAGCAAGTCTTCACTCACCAGCAATCTTGGTGACAATCTGTTTTCTATAGTCATAGGCGTACAAGTACAGCTCATATCTACTTGAATAAACGGAAGTCTTTTCTGCCCTATTGTGACGTATATGCTAGTGAAACGGCTTCTCGAATAAGAATGTAGGATGGGACTTGATTTTGTCCATGGGGAACTGATTGGATGGTTGTGGTATAGGGTTGCCCCACCCTATACATTACATTATCAAGATCACGATTTACATTATTACATTTGTCAGATGCTTTTATCCAAAGTGACTTTCTTTGCATTCAAGGGATACACTTTATCAGTTCATACTTTCCATGGAAATCGAACCCATGGCCTTGGCATAGCTAGTGCTAATAATGAATTTTGACTGTCCTTCTGGCTATAACCATGTTTATGAATGTATTACATTAACAAAAATGTTTCTTCGTAAGTTAAATACGGAAGGCAGTCTGGCGGAAGCTAGATATTTAACTTTTTAACTTGTTAAATATGGATATTTTTCTTACACAAACGCATCGCTTCACTTCAGAAGGCCTTTATTAACCCCTCGGAACCGTGTGGAGTACGTTTATGATGGATGGATACACTTTCTTAAGCTTTATACTCATTTGTTCCATTCACTGCCATTATAAAGCTTGGATGCGTCAGAATATTTATTAATATAACTCCGATTGTGTTCATTAGAAAGAAGAAATTCATATCCACCTGGGTGAGTATAGCTTGGGGTAATTTTCATTTTAAAGTGAACTAATCTTTTAAATGCATGAATGTTTCGCCAATCATTATTACATATTCGGGTCTTTAGAGACCCAGATCTAGATCTAACACGGATGGATCTCTACCTGCCACGATAATATAAAACTCTCCTGATATTAGAGTAACAATTCCGGAAGAATAAAATAAAGTATATTTTGTTAGCTTTTAGAGCTTAGAAGGGTTCAGTTTGAGTAGATGTTTTATACCATCATCGCTGTCCTTGTCAGAGCTCATTTCTCAGTACATAGTCGCGATCTCAAACGTATTCTCAAAACTATAATTTTCAAAATCTTCAAAATCAATATTTTGATTGCTGACAGCTTCTTCACCATCTAGTGACAGTGACACTGATATTTGATTGCGTTCAGTATTTCCTCTGCAAAAAATCGCTGAGCCATTTCAAGTTTTGCTAATGATACTTCCTATTCTTTTGTTTTCTGCCTGCAGTAACTATGAGTGAAACGTCACTTCATCATTGTGTATCAGACATTGCCTCCTTGTGGAATAAAGGTGAATTGCACTTAGTCATCAAAGATTCAATTATTGTTGTGCAGAAAAAATACACTTACACTGTTACACACCTCGGGCCGTTAGCGACCCTATACTTCTTCTTCTTTTTTTCTTTTTTTTTACAAAAAATGAAAGGGAAAACGAATTATTTTTTCTTGTTATGTTGTTTATAATGAATTGATTGAGGAATACTAAGCAGGTTGATGTCTAACTTTAAAAAATGAATGAGGAGGGTTGTGAATGACGTCCCGGGTCACAAAAGACCCGAGGTATACGTTTAAGGGTTAAATGTGCAGAAATCTTACCGGTTTCTTTCATTTATGTATGACTGGCAAATGTGCATGATGAGGAAATGAAGTCCACCACTTCGGATATCCTGAATTTGACACATGTCTGTATATGTGGCTGTGAGTGTTGACGTTGCGTGGCATGTGTGTTTTCAGCTGTCCCATCAGCAGCGGGAGAGCTGCTTCCTGTGTGGAGGGCGAGGGGGGCTGCCAGTGTTTATGCCCTGCGGCGTATTTGTTTGCTCCAGGATCCCGCAGAGCATTCGCTCACTCCTTGAACAATAAACATTGTTGATTGCTGACGAAGGCACTGGTCCCTGTTTCTCCGAACTCCGGTGATTTAGAGGTGCCCGGCGGTTTACCCATGTACCCCCGGGGCCCTGCCTGTGCCACAGAGACTGTAAGTGTAAATACTCTCGGTTAGGACTTTATATACATGCACGTCGTAACATCAAACTGGATGTGAGCGGCGGTGGACGGAGCTTGATTTGTGTCGGGTGATCACAGGCGCCGTTATGCCCCGTTTGCACACAGATGAATCATATGGGGCGTCCCACAGTGGAGAAAACCCCCACATAATGGACTTATTTGATCATCGAGCCTTAGTTTAAAACAGGATGCTCTGTAATATATAGTGTGTGTATATAGTTGTGTTGCTTTCAAACTGCATTAATAAAGAATAAACAATTAACTGACAGCAAAAAATATGTGATTTGCATGAAGAATGTTTTTTTTTTTTGGAAAGATAGGAAAGAAATGTCTCAAATGTTTCTTCTAGACTGCGGGGAGAGCAAATTGAGACTTTCCATCTCAAAAAAGATTCGCGTTTCTCATCTAAAGTTGTAGAAGAAATCTCAGCGATGTCTCTCAAACTGAACTCAGATTTGAAAAAATGCAATCAAAAGTGAGACATTTTAATATGATCTCAAAAAATGTCTTCATATTCTTCCAAGACAAAACTATCTGACCTGCTATCCACATCAACATCTGCAGTAAAGTTGATACTTAACCCTCTGGCTGCATTCCGGTCATTCTGACCTGGAGGGGATTTTCTGTTCCCCCCAAAAGTGCTAGATGTTATCGCATTTGACTAAAACTTACTTACTTTGCTCACACCAGGTATAACAACACAAATTTTTGTGTTTTTTGGGGCGGTTACTTTTGACCTTATTACACTTGTGTCAAAAATGACTGGGCTACAAACAATTGCTTATAAATTGCTTTCATTTTGCTATGTTATTGCCAAATATTGGATTCAATCTTTTTATTAACTTGTTTTCTTTCAACTAGGACAGGTTTTGTATTTCTTTTTTGAAGTGATTGATCATAGGCCTGAACTTATGCATGTCAATTTGTTTGGTGAGAAGACTGAATCCTATATTTGGTGATAATAGGCTGGCAATTTTTGACTGGGGAACACCAAATAGTTTCCACTTGTCAATCAAATTAACCAGTGCTATTACTGTTTTCAGTTATGTGCAACCTGTATAAATCTGTTAACATCTAAAAAAAAGTGTTTTAGGGTGTCATGACCCTTTAAATAAAACACAACTGAGAACTTTTAGTCTCCTGAGCATTGAAAGCAACCTCTATACAATAATATTTTCCTCTGGGGATTTTCAGAATGAGTCATTAATGCTTTCTTTTCTTTAACTAATCTAAACTTTCCCTTCTTCAGCTCAAATCACACTAAAACCATGTTTTCAGTTTTTCTTTAACTAATCTACACTTCTTTGACAGATTTTCCACTCCATCAGCAGCGGTTGAGCTCATGTGTGCAGTGCACAGCCTCAGGATGTGACCGATGGCACTCGCCACAGAATGGGGCAAGGTTAAAAATACGGAAATGTGGACGGCTCCACGGCAAGCAGCCTGCCCGCCAGCTGCTCTCCCAGCACAGCAGCGTCTCCAAACCTCAGCCCCAGTCCCCGCCACGAACTCCAGCGGCAGCCCAGAAACACCCCCCGACCGGCCTGTGTTATTCACAACAACTCCTGTCTGCCTGTTACCATCCATCTCATGATCAAAAATGACTGGGAGCTGAAAAATACAGAGGCAGATTACAGCAATCTTCCCTCACATCACAAGGAACTCCTGAACGACTATAGGACGAAGGACATGTGCTAAAGAAATATCATAATCTTCATGTAACCTAAATCTGGGTAAGCCAAAATTATGTGCTTAATCACTATTTGCGATCTGGCTCAATCATCCAGGTGGATGCTGCACATTGGTGGTGGTTGATGGTTGAGGAGATTCCCTCTTCCATATGTAAAGCACTTTGAGTACCCAGAAAAGCGCTATATAAATGTAATGAATTATTATTATTATTATAAACTATGAACACTGCAAAAATGGTTGTTACTAATGAGTTTTTTAACTAATGAGTCTAATTTTCTTGTTTCAAGGATTTTATAGACATTTTAACTGTAAAATTAGATAAAAATACATATATAGATAGATATAATCTGTCTATCTATCTATCTATCTATCTATCTGTCTC
This sequence comes from Ctenopharyngodon idella, assembly GCF_019924925.1. Classification (NCBI taxonomy): domain Eukaryota; kingdom Metazoa; phylum Chordata; class Actinopteri; order Cypriniformes; family Xenocyprididae; genus Ctenopharyngodon; species Ctenopharyngodon idella. The sequence goes on from NC_067229.1 coordinate 44,701,939, forward strand.
ACTCTTTCTATTTAAATTTCTATCTGTCTGTCTATCTATCTATCTATCTATCTACCTATCTGTCTGTCTGTCTGTCTGTCTATCTCGTCTCTCTCTCTCTCTCTCTCTCTCTCTCTCTCTCTATCTATCTATCTATCTATCTATCTGTCTGTCTGTCTGTCTGTCTGTCTCTCTCTCTCTCTCTGTCTGTCTGTCTGTCTGTCTGTCTGTCTATCTATCTATCTCTCTCTGTCTGTTTATCTATCTATCTATCTATCTATCTGTCTGTCTGTCTGTCTGTCTGTCTGTCTGTCTATCTATCTATCTATCTATCTATCTATCTCTGTCTATCATCTATCTATCTGTCTGTATCTCTCTGTCTATCTAAATCTCTCTCTCTCTCTCTCTCTCTCTCTCTCTCTATCTATCTGTTTGTCTGTCTGTCTGTCAAAATGTATATTTGCTAATATAGCCAGGAGAAATTGGAAGCACAGGGGTTGATTTAATTTTCTGGTTGGTTTAAAGATATCTAAAAATTCTTGAAACAGGGTAAATTCACTTGTGAAGCAACACTGCATAAGATATTAAGGCTTTTCATGTATTTTGTCTCACTACACTGGTGGAATTGTTTAGCTTGTTTACAGTTTTTCTCAGTCGCTTTGCCACGTTTCTCAGATCAGAACTGAAATTCTCAAAACTACTTGTTCACCCTCCACCTCATCTAGTCACTTGTGCACATCATAAAAGCAGTTTCTCATTCTTTTGAACAAATTGCAAATGCTTTGGTACATTCATGCAACTGATTATGTACAATTCTCTGCTATTTCTTACATTATCAATTGCTAATGTCATGTTGCTCAAAATGTATTATATGGTCTTACCCCTCAAAACATCTAGTCATTAAATGCAAAATGTTTGACCTAGTTATCACAATATTTCAAGTATATTATCTATACATTTCTATTAGACTTTTGTAAATGTGTCCTGAATCGATGAATTTTGCAGGTGAATCCTGAATTTCACTAATGTATTCAGGGAAATGTAAAGCATTAGATCAACCAATGACCCAACCAGTTCTCTAAAACAGCTTAAAGATGCATGTCATGAATCTTCGATTGGAAAGCATATAGACAGAGCACAACACAAGAGTTTCAATTTCTGATAATGGAAGAACAACATGGAAACAAACAGGGTCAACAGCTGGGAAGAAGAAGAGGAGTAAGGATGTGTGGTGGAGGGGTAGGGAGGCAAAACAGAGGAAGAGGTAGATAAGGCAAAGGGCGTAGGCACGTTTCTAGTGAAATAAGGACCACTATTGTAAACAATGTTCTCAGTCATGACCTTACAATGGCTTATGCGAGTCTAAAGGTGCAGCTGAACATATGGAGAAAACCTTTTCTTCAATCATTCAAGCATTTCATAGACATAACAGGTATGTATTGTGCACTGCACTCTAATATTGTATGCATGTTATAATCGTAATATTACAGTAGCATTTTTATACTTACAGGACCATATTACACTTGCTTTACACTTACAGTATAGTAGACTAAATTAACTATATACAAATACATACTATATCACACACATACACATGAATACATATATACAGTGTATGTATAAAGTCTTGTCTTTTTCATTTATCACAAGGACATTTTACACTAATTTGTTGACAGACCAACAGTAAATACAAAACTGTGAATCCTGTCCAGTCTTTTGCAATCAATCTCCCATGTACAGTAATGTGTCCATTTGTACTGTTAAAATTGATATATGCCATACAGACAAAGCGATTGTGCAGTTTCAATCACCGTCATAAATACCGTAGCCATAGTTTACATCTGAAATATTCATCACTGTTATACTGACAACATGGCTAAGCGTTTTGACTATCTTGTTCGAGAACAATGACACAAGGACTTGTCATTTTGATGGCACTGATATGTTCATTGACATAAATACTTGCTTTTGAGAGATGAACTAAGGATTTTGAGCAAGTTACAGGCTTTTGCAGGTATTCCAATATGTTGTGCTGTTTGTACGAATTGTTTCGAGAAATGAACATACTGTTTTGCGAATTTTAAGGATGATTTGAGAAATGTACCAAAGCGACTGAGAAAAACTCTAAGTATATACAAGTCTATACACTGCAGAGCCAGTAGGTGGAGCTTCACATCCAGCTCCCCCTCTATGGACGTAATGGGTGGAGCTTGAAGGTCTAGCCACACCCTAACCCTACCCTTTACCCAATTAGGTCAAGCTCCACCCATTAGGTGCACAGAGGGACATCGTTTAGCTCTGCAGTGAGTACCACTTGTATTTTTAGACTCCTGTGAATCTCTCAGCATGACTGAATGCAAGGTCATAGAAAGAACTGGGCAACCTAATCCATAGACAGCACAAAGCCATACTTTGGCCATGGTCAGAAAGTACCAAAACAGGCTGGTTTTGGCCAAACTGTGTCTCGTCTGTGCTGAATTCACAGCACGACCGCAAACCTAGGTATTCACTCTCCCTTTGTTCTTTAAGGTCCTCGTTTCATTTGTTGGTGCACCACAGAGGGTTGTGAATATGCAATGATGCTAAACCACGCAAGCATGTAATTTTCAGAAATCTGCAACCCTTGTGAACTTTGCAAGTAATGACAGGCTCTCAGATACTGAAAATACTGGATGCATTTCCCATTTAATGGACAATCCTGACAGAAGTGGCAACCGTTTACCACATGACCTCACCATTACTGCATTTCTAGCTGTGTGGCCGTCCACAGCGCACATTGTGACCTCAAATGTTTGCAGTGATCATGCATCTACATTAATCTTCATGCAGATTGGTTTACTCTAAATGATAGCATCTTGCACCATTCTGTGCTTTCCGACGGAATTGCCGGTGTCTTGCAGCTTTTTGCCGAATTGCTCCTTGTGGCGATCTGGGTGTGGCGATGCTTGGCCCGGCAAAACCGCATTTTGCTTTCCTCGGCATCCATCACTGCCACTGTGGCATAAAGTTGCGCTAACACTTCCTAAATGCTGAGAGGACTAAACCAGACACGTTTAAACAGCTCTCTTCTCTTCAGGACATCCAGATTCGTTCAAAATACAAAAGAATAAAACAGCTAACAGACACCACAAACCTTGGAATTTGGATGTCATGTTGCAAAATGAATGTCGCAGTAGCTTCCAAAACCATGTTTCCTCCATAAAGAAAGAGAAGTTTAGAAGAACCTGACGGTCTAGCGGTGAGCGTGAAATGGTTGCTGAGCTTTCAAAAATACATTTCATTTGCAAAGAACAACATAAAGCTCTAAGTCTCCAAGCGCTAATCATTCGCAGGTGAAGTCTTTGATCAGTTTCATGCAATACCACCAACACGTCTTTCTCTGGCCAGCACTGCTAACACGTGTTATGCACATTGTGCCTGATTAAAAACAAATTTATTTGGGGCTTTTTATTAAACTCTACTCTAATTCTGATTCTGATTGATTGTGGCCATGTGTAAATCACAGTATGTCAAGATGACTTCCACAGATCTGCTCTGATCAAAGCAGCAGCTGGCCAGCGCATCTGTTCACTTTCATTAGAAATTAAAGATAACTCGGACAATATACAGTATATCAATAAACAGAAACCTCCTCATCCACACAGAATATCATCCCTAGTAGAAATGATGACAGGTCATTTAAGGTCAAATGAGAAGCCTCTTGTGTGGGTCATTGTACAAAAATGCTCAAATATGTGTTCAGTTTGTGTCCCTTATATAGCCTATATGTAAAAATAAATTTAATGAACAATAAATAGCTAATGTTTAACTTTTACAATGTGTTTGTCTAAATGCATGAACATATTAATATTTTAATAATATTTTTATTTTACAGTAACGTTGTGAAAATATATTATTTTTTATATTTTTCATTTTATTATACTTTTTTTACAGTTTAGAATAAAAATGGAAATAAAAGCTAGCATTTTGTCATACACACACACCCACACACACACACACACACAATAATTCATATATTACTGATCAAAGGTTTTGAAATAATTGTTTAAAACAATATATATTTTGTAAATTATATTTAATATTATAATTGTAATATTTATATTTTAGTAATATTTTTATTTTACAATAATATTGTAAAAATATAGGCTATGTTACTTTTATATCATTTTTAATTTATTATACTTTCATTTTTAAAAAATGGAATTAAAAGCTAGTATTTTGTCATATATTTAAAAGACAAAATGCTACTTTACATATGTATATGTATATATATATTCACACACACATACACATAGTGACTCATATATTATCACTCAAAAGTTTGAAATAATGAAGTTTTTTAATACATGATTATATATAATTATTATATACAGTTTACATGTGTGTGCGTGTGTGTGTGTGTGTATAATACACAATAATTCATATACTACTGATCAAAGGGAAAAAAATGTATACATGATTAAATGAAAGAAAAAACCTTTCTCATATATATATATATATATATATATATATATATATATATATATGATGATTATTAATTCATATGTATATCTTTTGCTTTATGGTTGCCAGTAGGGGGCGATCTTAAAATGTCAACCCTGTTACCATTATTTTATAGTAAACAAATAATTGAGAAGTTTATATTTGTGGAAATATCAGCATTCAGTTCTCTGATAAGCACTTTGTAGTTTCATAACATTGAGAGGTCAGTGTCGGTGGCAAAACAAGGACAGAAGCGATAGCAAAAACAAGTCCATGAATACCATAAACCATGAGGACTGTGTATCATTATGAAAAATCTTAGGGTGGCAACCCACTCCCAGCCTGTCATTTTCACCATAATGATTGCCTGTTATTATGGATGAGCAGAGCAAAATGACCATAGTTTCCAGGAGAAATTATGCCAATAAACAAACTGCCTAACCTTTTTGTATTCTAATTCTAATGTACTTGGCAAACTGTATTATTAAAGTACAATAGTGTACAGTGTATCATCTTCTAAAACTACAAAGTGCCAACAGTTTCATTTTTTAACACGTGATGCACAATTTGCACCCCCTCCAAAAAAAACAAGAGTTGCAAAAACCAGGATGGTGAGAAACGAGCATAAAATTACAGTTTTAGCCTTGTGTAAAAGTAAAATGCAGTGGGGTTAAACAAAGGTTGCAAAAAAATTTTGAATTTGACAGACCTGAGCCAATCTGAACTTTTTTAATCATTGCACTATCCTCTTTAACTACTTAAAGAATACAATCTGAATCTTTTCCAGGGTTAAAGTCGGCATGAAACGGAAGTTGTGATAGTCTTTTCTTCCCTATTGTGACGTATCTAAGTCAAACGGCTCTTGAACAAGAAAAATGTAGGGCGGAACTTGATTTTGTTCATCAGGAATTGACTGGATGGTTGTGGTTTGCTATTGGTGGATCTCATGTGAGTGACAGGTTGCCCCACCCTCACGCCAGTAAACGCATCACCAGAGAAGAAAGTTATTTTGATTAATGAATTTTTAAAAAATTATGTGCACAGATAAATCATTTATAATAAATACTGATTTTATGGTGACTTTAAAACAGGACAGGGTTAACAACAGTGTCACCACATAAATGCTGCTGCACGGTGAAACAATAACCAAACCTCTTGGGCTTGGAAGTTAGTTTGGAACAAATGTTATTATCTGATGTCTTGTATTATACTGTCCCTTTTAAGGGTCAATATAAAGATATTTTTCCTTATTGAGCATGCCTAAAGCCAAACTCTCGAGGTCATTCCAGGGGATGCCCCGTAAAACTGCCACATTTAAAACTTTGGAGTGTTTACTGAGAGCAGCGTGTTCCTGTCTGGCTGCGGTGTGAGAGTACAGACACAGATGGCCTGTTTTAGAGGGTAACAGTGGTTGAATATAAATGCTGGAATCTAGTGAAAGGAATGTGTCTAATGTGCCAATATCTAAATAAATGTTTAAAAATCAAAATATTTACTTGTTTTAAATTGACCCTATTTACTTTTTAAATGTACATTCCTGTACTTATTGTGCGCCATACTATGGAAGCTTGTATCCACCATGGAATTAAAAAATAAAAAAGGTAATTGCGACTTTATAACTTGGCTCGTAAGTATGTTTACGAGCTGCTTAATTAAAAAAAAAAAAAAAAAAAGCTAAAAAATTAATTAAAGGGGACCTATTATGTCCCCTTTTACAAAATGTAAAATAAGTCTCTGATGTCCCCAGAGTGTGTATGTGAAGTTTTAGCTCAAAATACCCCACAGATAATTTATTATAGCATGTTAAAATGGCCACTTTTTGGGGGTGAGCAAAAACGCGCCGTTTCAGTGTGTGCCCTTTAAATGCAAATGAGCTGCTGCGCTGACCTAAGAGGGCGGAGCTTCGAGAGCTCATTCTCCGGTGTCATGAGTAAGTCAGGACGCAGAAACTGCGAATATATGCTGCATGCATAGGCGTAATTTGCGGGTGGGACGGGTGGGACATGTCACCACCACTTTTTGCCAGGGTTGATATTGTCCCCCCCACTTTTTGAAACATCTTGCGGCACGGATGTATACTAATACAAAAGAAACATCTCTAGTTGATTAGCAATTTGCTCATTTGTGTTAAATAATAGGCGATTTGGCGCTGGGATGTGCTGTTTTTGAAATCATGTTGAGTGCTCGTTGCCGCTGTTATCAGTGGCGCAACAGTGTTCTCTTTGCGCTCGTGCGCAGTCTTCACACGGACGAGCACTTCAATCTATCGCTGTTGCGGCCGCAGACTCTATTCGTTCCGGTGAAATCACAAACAAAATGCACATAAATGTGTCTCTGCTCTTGATAAACAATCACTGATGAACATCTTTGGTTTTAATGAGAAAAAAAATAAATAAATAGCACAAGGGCGGATTAGAACCCAGAACCTCTGGCATGCTGAACAAAAGTTCTACCTCTAGTCCATCAGGACAATCTAATGCTAAATGCGAATTTACATGTTTTCTGACTAATGTAAATACGTTCGAGACTAACAATATATTGTATTATAGTAGATGTAAGGACGAAACTATCATATCAAACATGAGTTCTATGTCAATAATTTTTGTGCATTTATTATTGTAATGATACACACACATTCCTGATACACACATTCCTGTCCCACCCACTTTTTAAAACAAAGTTACGCCACTGGCTGCATGGAGATAGAACAGGTATAGTTTAGTTTAATTACGGTTATAACTTATATTGTCTTCTTGTTTTTATCCACTATATTAGTACAAGCCTGTTTACCGATTAGTTTTATAACGTTTATTGTACTTAAGACAAAATATGAAGCGTCTGTTTTCACTCTAGAAAATCACTGTAAGAGCTTAATAAAACACAGTGCAAGTGTGCATTAAAATATTATCCATAAACTCTCTCTCTCTCCCTTGCATTATCATCAACATACATAGCGAAGTACACAGAAACACTCGTTACAACTAACAGTAAACAAGACCTTATGCCTTTTCGGGTGGTGCTTAATAAACTGGTAAACTTCATATCCGTAAATCAACTCCGATGAACTGTAATAAAGTGCTCTCACCTTCATTACTGCCGTATCCAGTATCACTCTGGAGACTGTAAGCTGGATCACAAACAGTTACTGATCTATCCTTGAGTAACAAATTTTTAGCACAACCTGTTTTGCATTGTCCCTTTGTATTGATATTCATTCACAAAGTCCGGTGTGAAATGATTCGCGCAGATATAAACGAATTTCGGTAGAGTTGAGGGAGCATTTTCTTCTAAAACAAAATTAATCCATCTCGTCTTCAGCGGCTCAGATTTAGGGAGTAAATGGAGAGAGCTATGTGGATTAATCCATCCAGCTACAGAACACCTAAAACGCTCGGGAGACATTCTCGTCAGTGCAGCAATGGTGGATGATGTACAACTCTCTGTGAACTCGCTCAGGGTGGATCTATGTTAAAACGGCAGTGTCTGTCAACATTCGTGGGCGGGGCCTGTGGCTAATGTGACGTCACACTGCCAGGAACCTGCAAATGGCTTGTTCTGAGATGCTGCTTATGATTTATGGGGATTAAATAAAAGGAGTGGTTGGATTTTTATCATTATAGGGTGGTTGTGTACACACACTGCCAACACACATTTGTATCCAAACACCATGCAAAAGTGAATTTTGCATAATAGGTCCCCTTTAAAACAAAATTAATTAATTGAAATTAAATTGAAATTAAATCCATAAAATGATCCCATGATGGAACCCAAAGGTTTATATCAAGCGCCTGACAGAACCCTTTAAGGTTCTATATAGAACCTTTTCTTCTAAGAGTGTGTGTGAGAAACAAGCACGCAGCCATCTTTAGAATTTTGTATTTGAACTTCTGTTTTTGCAGTAGCTATTTCTATGGCATCGTTGTCGAACAGTATTAGCCGGTAAAGTGGATTGACTTATTGTAGAGTTAACGTAAGTTTTCATGAGCATTGTAATGTTTGAAGCGGATGTCATAACAAATGTCCGTAGACTGAGACATTTTTAAAACTTTCATTCATAAATCCGTTAGCTCTTACCTTCATGCTGTGGAAATACAAACAGGAAGACAACGGGCGCAGCGCTGAAAAGGGGTGAGGCTACATACGGTCTATATAATTTAAACCTAGTGTGCGTATTGTCTTTTGCACAGATTTGCTGCTATTGTTCACCACTTTCTGAAAGGTCAGATAAAAGTTTTAGATACAATATACAATTCCAGCCACTCCCTGATAAATGAGATGAAAATAAGCAAATGAGACCACTGTTTTGAGGAAATCAATACTTAGCATCTCCCTCCAGCATCATTTTGAGATGGATGACCTTCTCATTTAGTCCTGTGTACTATTCATATTTCAGGGAAAAAAAGTTTAAAATATCACTTTTGTTGCAATACTCATTTCCACGGTTTGTGACAGACATTCAAAGACTGACGTTCATTGTTGATGTCTAATGTTAGATTGATGAATACTGTATGTATCGATTCTTTTAACAATCTACTATCAATAATCCCCCAAATTATTCCAAAACCCTCTCAATGATGGCATCAATCAATGTGTTAGTGTGAGCAGAACAGCTGAAATGATAGTTCTAGCATTACAGATTGTACTGCATTGATTCTGCTGCCAGTTACAGTGATACTGTGGAAATGTCACCTCATTGTTGGTGATTTAACCAATGTTTGACCCTTCCAGTTACAGCAATAAATGTCCTTCCACTTGAGTGCTTATAATGTAATGCAGGACCGTGTCCAAACAAAATGGAAGTGTTACTCAGGTTATTGATTGAAACTAATCAAACAAACCAATTTATGTTTATTTCAAAATCTGAATATTGCACTTTTATTTTATAAAATATAATTCATATTTTAGCCGTTGGAATGCCGATGATGATCAATATTTCCTTTTGTGTTCAGCAGAACAAAGAAATGTATACATGTTTGGAACAACTTGAGGGTGAGTAAATGATGGCAGAATTTTAATTTTTGGGTGAACTTTTCCTTTAAAGGGGTCCTTGATTATGATTTCATTTTTTAACTTTAGTTAGTGTGTAATGTTGCTGTTTGAGCATAAACAACATCTGCAAAGTTACAATGCTCAAAGTTCAATGCAAAGGGAGATATTTTCTTTTACAGAAATCGCTTTTTAAGGACTACAACAAATGGCTGGTAGGGACTACAACGAACTTCTTCCCGGGTTGGTGACATCACAAACCCCAAAATTTACATAAACCCTGCCCCCGAGAACACGCAAAAAAAGGGGGTGAGACCATGTTGGGCTGCTTTAGAGAAGAGGAAGAGTTGTTGTAGTAGAGTGTTTTTGCCATGCCGTCATTTTACACCGGACTGCTTCACAAACAAGGGTCAATTCAATGCTGGATTTGCACAAAAGATTAACATGACGGCACATGCTAGTCGATGAGTTGAATCAACTCCACAGCAACTACATAAATTTATCCACTAACCATTCAGAAATGTCCAGATTCATTCTAAACGTTGTAACTTCTTCCTGAATCTCTCCATCAGTGTACGACTCCGGTTTGAACAATGTAAGGCTGAACACCGTTACTGACAATAGTGATTTTAGCTGCGTGAGAATCTCCAGCTTAGTTGTTGTTGTTGTTGAGCTCCACCCTCTTCCGGAAAGCCCAGTAGCCCCTCACTGCAGAACACACGAGATCCAGGGGGTGGAGACGGGTAGGTTAAGGGATATGTAAAGTGGGAGGAGTTGGATCCAGATCCAGGGGGTGGAGATGGGTAGGTTTAGATCCAGGGGGCAGAGACGGGTAGGTTTAGGGATCTGTAAAGTGGGAGGAGTTGGATCTAGATCGCCCCCTGGATCTCGTGTTCTGCAGTGAGGACCATCTCGGAAAGCAGGCCAGGAGCAGCAGCTCGTTTGCATTTAAAGGGACACAAACAAAAATGATGTGTTTTTGCTCACACACAAATAGGAGCAAATTTGACAAGCTATAATAAATGATCTGTGGGGTATTTTGAGCTGAAACTTCACAGACACATTCTGGGGACATCAGAGACTTATATTACATCTTGTAAAAAGGGGCATAATAGGTCCCCTTTAAGTACATGCAGTCATATATTGGTGTAATTGCATTTATTTATTTATTTACTTACTTTGCTTTGTTGAAGTACCAAAACCATACCCAAACTTTTTGGAATATATATATATATATATATATATATATGTATGAATATAGATGGGTTTATTGGATATCTCTCTTCATTTTTCCCTATAGAAATCAATATGGTAACCAATAAGCTATATCACACCCCAGTGTATATATATATATATATATATATATATATATATATATATATAGTGACGTGTATCTGACTCTGTTTGTATCAATGACACTCCACTGAGATGAGTCAAATTAATAAAAAAAATTTTCATACACATTGAACACAAAACATGTAATTGTAACCAATAACCTGTTTCTTGAGTTCAGACTTCTAAAACAGCACACACACACACACACACACACACACATGCTGCTTTGGAAAACCCTGTAAATGGATCTCCAGATGTTAATGCTATGGGACCTAGACCCGAACTAGGTGGTTTTTCTATGATCCACGTCGTCCGCTTACCACATCAGACGTTCATAAATAAAGCAGGTGGCTCTTGCGATGTGGTGTGTGTATTAAGAGAGAGTTGGATTGTTTCAGCAGATGGAGATACATTCGCTCTGAAAGGAAGTGAGCAAATGGACTTGAATGTTGATGTAAAGCACTTCATGGGGAGCTGTTTGAAAAATGCAACGGTGTCACAGTAAAAAAGGTAATTAATCAAACACACTTAAGTCAGATTTTCTGTTTTGCTTCTTGGTTTATCATCAGAGGTTTTGTGTGACCAAATCTTAAATGCACAAGACACTCTAATGTTTAAAAAAATGACAAAAAAAGTAAGAAATTCTTTCCTGTGCAAACTTTACCACCACGATGCTAAGAAGCTGTGATAAAACACAAACTCACACAAAAAGGACAAAACATTGCTTTAAAAGATCTCTAGGAAACTAGATGGAAATAATTTTCATGCAAGTGATTCTTTTCATTTGGCCAAAAGTATTGCTTAGAGACCATACTTGAAGTATTGAATACACAAAACAATGTATAAATGTTCATTATCAAATTATGGACTTCACGGGACACTGATGAATACAGTTGACTGGGCAATTATTGACTTTAACAGTAAATGGAGTCTTTATTTGTTTTTGCAGTTCATATTTTCAACTCACTCTGACTTTAAGTGCTGCTGTCGACCACATCTGTGATCAACTGCTCCAAAGAATCCAATTAGGAGCCGAGACTAATACAATGACCAACTCATTATCTATCTATCTATCTATCTATCTATCTATCTTATTTAGTAAATATAGTAAGTAGAAATGACTTAACAAGCAGTGTATCTGCACTGAGTTGCAGAGGTAAATGGGAGATCAGGGGGGTTGGTGAAGGGGGCAGTGGAATTCTTGAATCCTCAAATCCTGAAAGTGGGAGGTACGAAGAAAAAAAAAAACCCTCCTTCATATTCCTTTCGAGAGGAAGAAGCGCTGCTGTGAGCGACAGAGAAAGCGCAAGACAAACACGTAGGCTACGTTTTGTGACTCGTAAATCTTCGTATGCCGCGAGACTCCCGCAACGAGTTTATGAATGAAAAACTTCCCAAACAGCAAAGTCGTGGACATTTTCTCACGGTTCCTCTACGCACCTGGACCAAAAACTTTTGTTTGGTTCAACTGGTTTGAACGTGACTCTATTTTCCCCTCGCTACTTTTGCAAAAACAGACGCGTCGCACGAGATAAATCTGGCTGAGTGGCTTGTTTTTATTCACTTCAGTGTGGGACATTTTCTTCGGAGATCGCTTGTTGTGGAGTAATGCTTTACAACCCTAAATAACTCCCACAAGAAGTGCACTTCAACACAGTACAGTGCTCAGAATAACATCCAGAGGTGAGTGTTTTTAACTTTGGGAAGAACATCTTAGGCTACGTGTTACCTGATGCGTGTAATGTTATTTTTCATTGATGCATATGAAAGATAACATAGTTTGCAAGCCATAGTCATAGAAAAAAAGACTGCAGAAGACTCTTGAGACTCTTTTATATCTGTTTAGCAAATTTTATATAGATAGGTGAATACAGAAGTATTCTTATAGCCTATATATAGGAAGAAACCTCATATACATATATGTATTGTATTTTTTTTAAGTAAATCATTCTCATTTCCATTGTGTTTGCACATTCATGAAGAGACAAACCTTGAATAGGTGCTCACAGCAGGAGTAGAATAAGAATGCTACATTGTGTTCCCTTAATTTGCATATCAATGAATATGAAAAGTGACCTATTTTGAGCTGTAAAACCCTAGGTGGCATTGTCTGTCCAGTGTTTATTATGGATGTATTGTGTTCCTTGAGGAAACAAACCTTTCCAGGGTGATCTGTTTTTGTGTTAATGATAAATCAGGGGTTTTTGTGACACAACCGTAGACTTGAGTGAGTAAAATACATTCATAGAGTCAGTCCAAACATCTTAGTCAAGAACCCATTAAAAATGAGTCAGTCCCATCCTCTACATGTTATGCTAATTTACCTTTAGGGCCACTTTCTGATCAAGAGTGAATCATTGAATTGGTTTTCTAATATGTGTCAGCATTTCCGAGGATGACTACAAGCATTTGTTTCAGAGATGATTCATAAATGAAACTGTTATTTTCAAAACCACAACTCCCCTCCCCTAGCATCCCATCTTGACTTATCGAGGCACTCATGCTGAGTTACAACTGAATCTCACAGTCGACCGTGTCAGCTGGAGTCCATCCAAATTGAATGTGTAATATTGGATGCGCTGAAAGACAAGCTGCGTCCATGCACCTGGTCGGAGCGCTTCTGAATCACCCACTGTGACTGGTTTCGTCCTAGTAATCTTCTCAATATCACTTTCAGCATAACTGGATAGCATAACTGCAGCTGAAGCTTTATATTCAGAGTTTTAGATATTCCACGATTCCCTCACGTTTGCTGCACAGCACATAGCCACTATCGTCATTCTCATTTTTGGGGGGAGTTGTTGGTGTGCGTCAGGGATTATGCAAAACGAAGGCAACGGAGGTGTGGATAGGAAGGGAAATGGGAAAATAATTCACTTGGATTTCCTTTCCTAATCTATACAATTACAGGTGTAAAGCCTGATAACTACCCAGGCGGTCGAGAGCAGGGGGTTGGTCCGGGTTGGTAGGGTCCTGGGGTGGATTGCATGACTATCTCCCAAAACAAATACAGAGTCCAGGAATGTCATGCATGGATGAAGCAGCATAGTAATTAAGGGTCCGGGCTGGACTCTCAGGGGGGTAGGGAACACAGCAAACCCCAACCTTTAATTATCACAATGGGCTTTTCAAATGCTTCTCATGCATTACTGTGGAGAGCTCTGAAAGGACTGATGGTTTCAATGCTGTTTTCCACTTTTGGTAGTGATAGTTGAGTGGAAGTTTCTTCATTTGCTTTTGTCCATTTAGAAGATGCTTTTATCCAAAGCAACTTGCAAAGAGAATAGTACAAGTATCAAGTATAAGCAATTACTCCAAAGTTATTTAGGGTCAAATATGAAAAGAAATAAAACTGTTTATCATTTTATTATCTGTTTTTTTCAGTATATACATTTAAAGTTTCCATTTATTTATTTGCTAATATGTAATTTGCATGCATTATTTTTTTTATATAATATTTTTTACAATTTGTTTTTAATTTTAGTTTCTCAATTCTGACTTTATAACTTGCAATTCCGAGTTTATATCTCACAATTCGGAGAAAAAAAGTCAGATTTGCGAGATATAAATTCGCAATTCTGACGTTTTTCTCAAAATTGAGTTTATATACTGGAATTCTGACTTTCTCTCTAGCAATTGTGATGTAAACTTGCAATTCTGATGTTTTTCTCGCAATTGAGAGTTTATATCCCGCAATTCTGACTTGCTTTCAAGCAATTGCGAGTTTACATATAAACTCACAATTGTGATATAAACGTGCAATTCTGACGTTTTTCTCGCAACTGCGAGTTTAAATCTCACAATTCTGAGGAAAAAGTCAGAATTGCGATAAACTCACAATTTTGATGTTTTTCTCACAATTAAGTTTATATCCTGCAATTATGACTTACTTTCTAGCAATTGCGAGTTTACATATAAACTCAGAATTGTGAGATAAACTCGCAATTCTGAGAAAAGTCACAATTGTGAGATATAAACTCAGAATTGCAAGAAAAAAATGTTAGAATTGTACTATAGTTGCAAATACCTTTATTTTTTATTACATGGTGGAAAGAAGTTTCCATACATTAGAGTAGTAGGGCTAATTCTTTCTTTCTTTCTTTCAATTGGAAATTGCTTGTTTCTTGTACATCAAGTATCAAAAAGCACAAGCAATGAAGCGTGAGCAGCACTATCAAAAATGTTTTTTTGCAAAGTCTTTCAGACTGCTGGTAGAACTGTGTAACGTGTTAGCTATTATCCCCCTAGAACTTCACACGTTTTTTATACGGTTTCGTGACTGTTGTTGCAAAACACTTTTATAGCTTATCCAATAACATTTCTTTGAATCTCGCCAGCGTGCCGCAGTTTCATGTGTGAAAAGTACCACAAATAACTCCACATTCTCATCAGTTTAAGAGATTCTTAAATTTTACTACTTTGACATGGTTATGGACAGCGCCTGTGAGGTAAATGAACTGCGTTTATGGCCTTATCATAAACCCACTGCACACTAGCATTTAGGATTTTTCATTCAGGTTCGCCACCCACCGCAGAGCGACCGTCTCTTCATGTAGCCAAGAGGTCGCACTTCAGCTGAATTACTTTGGCATGAAGACTGTACAACAGCTCTCAGTAATGGACGGACATCCCTCGTTCATCACTCTAATGAGGTGATCACAATTAACACAATGGGATGTTGCTGTACTGTAACTCCTCTAGATGAAAACGGATCACGGTCGGGTATTTTAAATGCCTAAAGCTAGCCATGCGACGAAGGTGCTAATGCCGCCACGCTGCAAATCTATCACTTGAAACAACTTTGTCTTTGTTTGCATTCACTAATACTCTAATTCCCCTCACTCTTATAGTAATGAGAGCAGAACATATGGCACCAAGTTGTTTTGTATCAGATTGAAAATTGTGGGTAGAGTTGAAGGTGTGAGAGCAAATGGTTTGCAGTGTGATTATTGGAGGAGGGGATACAAAAACAACCGCCAGATTACGGGGCTTTTGTTGGGTAATGTTTGGCAGGGATGGAGGCGTGACTGGGGTCCCGAGGAAAGCCAAGTGTCAAGTGGCGAGTCTTAGGGGGGCATAGCATTAACAGATGTGTTTCACACCACCGGGATGGCCTCTCTACACCTACTCAGGGGGGCAGCTGCTGTCGGGTGAGGGGTCGAGAGGTTTTGGGGCCTCTGTTTTCTTCATACTTGTAGGAAAAAAAACATGTTTAAATTGGTTTTTGATATGTCATGTTCTCTTGTCTCAGTCTTACCTAATCTAGCAGCTTTTCCTTACAGCTAAATTCACATTTTATGTCAAGAGGTGCTTGTTGCATTAAAATAAGGAGAATCGTTTTTAATTATTTATCTGTTGGTGCAGTCAATTGACGCATAAATAGTTGTCAATGCTAATCAAACTTAATATTTAAGAGCAAGCCTTAGAAGTCAAATTAATGACTGCCAGATGGGCTTTATGGCTAGGTGACGTATTATTTCAGTAAATGAGATGGGTCTGGTCTTTGTAAGCAGAGCGTGAGTGTAGTTGGCTTATGTTTTTTTTTTGTAGTTCTTTGATATAGTTATAAGTGGAAACTTAAAATAGTGTTCAAAAGATTGGGGTCGGTAAGATTTTTTTAATGTTTTTGAAAGAAGTCTCTTATGTTTACAAAGCCTGCATTTATTTGGTCTTACTGACCCTCGGCAAACTTTTGAATGCTCCTTCTTGTATGTTGCTTCAAGTCCTTCTGGATAGTTCCTACTTGAGTTTGCAAATCATGATTGTGATGTGTGTTAAAGTGATTTTGGTCAGAATAAAATGGATCGATCCACAAAATGGAGTGTAGGCTGCATATTAGATGTTTATTTGATTATTTATGGATGTATTTTATCATTCTTGTGCTGCCACAGTGAATTATGGGACATGGAGTTTTATTGTGCAAGCCTGTTGACACAGTCAGCTAGATGTGTAGAACTTTCTAGCATGCTTTGTAGCTATTTTAATTGTGCACAAACTAAAATAAGCAGTCGGCATTTACCATTACAAATTTGATTGCCACAATTATTTCATGAACACGTCCCCAAAATTAAAGTTTCCCAGTGGTATTTAGGTTTTAGGGGTGTGAATCGTCACCGGTCTCACGATTCAATTCGATTACGATTATCATGTCAATGATTTGATTAGATTCCAATTTTCAATATTATTGCGCATGGCTACATTTTCGTCAATGAATACAAGCAGTCATATATATGAACTCCCATTTTATTTTATCTGCTCCAAGAAAGTACACTTTCTGAATGCAGCAAACATCAAACAAAACTTAAAGTCTGAACACAGCAAATGACAGGAGCATTTAGAACCTACAAACACTAGTTAGTAAATAACAAAAGCGCATGAAACTGTCAGGTGTTCTTAAGTTACTATAACGCACATGCGTTCTCACACACACACACTCATACACACGCTTACATGTTGTAAATGATAAAATACTGGGTACATTTTTTACTCTCTTTTGTTTTTCTCCGCCATTTTACGCTAGCGCGAGAAGTGCTTATGTGACAAATGATGTCAGAGAAACGTCAGTAGGCTATAATCGATCATCGCAATGCATTGTAGAAACGATTCATTTCAACACCCCTATAGTGTAAATGCACTCAACTCCTAAATATGATTCCAACTTTACAAATCTAATCAGGAATCATTAGATTTTTAAAATTACAATCTTAGGGACCAGAATCGGAGACTTTGGATTGGGCCACTACACTCTTAAAAATAATGATTCCAAAAGCGAAGAACCATTTTGGGGTCCTTAAAGAACCTTTCAGTGAACAGTTCTTAAAAGAACCATTTTTAAGAATCCAAAGAACCCCTTTTCCACTATAAAGAACCTTTTGTGCAATGGAAAGGTTCCATGGATGTTAAAGGTCCTTCATGGAATCATAGATGTCAATAAAGAACCTTTATTTTTAAGAGCGTAAGAAACCATCCTAACCAACCAGAACTCTCTAGCAGGTATTTAATGGAGAAAAAAAGTCCAAAAGCCAGATCATTCCTATAAAAAGTTATTTTTTCCTCCTTTGCATCCATGCATACTGTGTTAGTATAATTCCTGTACACATTCTCTTTCACTTTTTGGCAGGTAGCTCTATGCTGCTGGTGTTGATGGCCCAGTGCTGCCCACAGCTGTGTGAATGAGCTGTTTCGGCCCACCCTCTTCGCCCAGCTGCCGTGGCATGGCTTCTCTCAGGATGATGAAGTCATGGCATTTGCTTCTCCTGTGGGTTATTCTAGCTCACCTCCCCTTGGCCCACTCACGTCCCGCAGTAACCGAACAAGGTAAGATTTTCCTTTTCCCATGTTCACTTCCAGGATGTTCATAATGAAAGGTGGCGCAAATTGAACAAATGGATGAAAGCAGCTTATCTTTTACTTGTGTGATTTAAGGATGGACAACATTCATTTGATGTTCAGTTTACGCTAGACTCTACCTCATGTAGCAGCAGAGTTCTGGTCACAGCTCCGTTTTTGATGTGGAGTTAACTAGTGGAGCTGGAACTCATTAGGGTCTGGTGTGCTGTAGGAGTACAGATGCTTTTCCTTTATGAATCCACGGAGCATTGGGCTCTTTCGCTCTTTCTTGAAACCTTAGAGGTTTAGATGGATTGTGGTGAAAAGACCCCTTATTGTGCTAAAAGCTAAAATATCCAAACGCAATGCTCTCTCTCTCTCTGGTAATATATGGTAATATTTTAGTTTAGGGTCCAGTTCTTACTATTAACTATTTGCTTATTAGCATGCATATTACTAGTATATTAGCTGCTTATTAGTACTTATAAAGCACATATTAATGCCTTATTCTGCATGACCATATGCTACATCCCTTAACAACTACTTTACTAACTATTAATAAGCAGTAATTAAGAGTTTGAGACAAAAGTCATAGTTAATAGTGATAATTGGACCCTAATCTAAAGCGTGACTATGTTACAGATGCACTAAATTTCTAAATTTCTCCACCGATTATTCAGAGTTATTCAACTTGTTTCAGATTAACTGGTATCAGTTATAGACAAACACATTACTAAAATTAATATTAACACACATTAACTAAATTCTGAAGATTAAATTAATATTTCTTAACTTTTTGAATGTTATTAATTCATATAATTACTATTAATATTGAACATTAAACTGGTTTCTTAGCATTCTCCTGCCCTCTTTTGATTGACAGGATATATCGGCCCTGACTATCGGCTGTTTTTTAAACTATCGGCTGATAGTGAGGAAAATTTGCTTTTATTGGCTGATACCGATTATTAACCGATATACCGGTGCATCTCTAATATATATTTTATACTATGCATTATAATGTTGATGCCTGAACTGACTCTTTTAACATTTGAAACTATTTATTTCAGTTTTTATTGTTGTATTTCATATTTATTTAGTATACAATTTTAGTTAAAATGTTAAATAGTATAACATTTTTATATCTGTCTGTTATCATCAATATCATAAAAATTATCATCAGCTTTTCTGCCTGAATTTTTATGTAAGTGCATCCCTATAGTTGTGGCATCAAGAGGTTTGATAATTTGCCTTTTAGTGTGGGATGTTGTGTGGGAGAACGGTCACAATTGTTGATGTGACAGCCTGACACCAACACACTTACACTACAGTCTTAATTGTCTACGTAATTATTGGTGGTGCATGTTTGCATACAAGTCGAGAGTGTCCATTCACAGTCGCTTAACACACTAATATGTTGTACGTTGTGGGCCACAGAGCTCATCTGCATGTGAGAACAGTCATCACACATATCCTGTTGCTGTATAAACTCTTGGTCCATTGTTTGTGAGCCTTGATCGAACTGTCTGTTTGCCTTCTTGCCTGAATTGACTTGTTGTAGTGACTTGGTGCCCAGCAGTATTACTAGCCAAGCAGGAAATCCCAGCAGCAATCCATCCAGACTAGGACTTCCTCTATTGATTCCCAGCCAAGTCCAGAGCTTAGCAGCAATCCTGGCTGATGCATAGAGACGGGATGTCTATAAGGATTCGAGGATTGTTTTATTGAAGCTTTACTTCATTGAAAGGGTTGTAATGATCTGAAATTGAATGACTTTTAGGCTTTTAAAGATGTCGTTGGATGAATAATGAGGTGATGACAGATGTTGTACACTTCAGCCTGGACTGACTGACCAAGACAAATGGGTCAAGCCTCCGCCTCCCTCTGAAAAAACACATTCTCTTCGGTTCTCCAAGAAGCCAGTCCGGAGTGGTCTGAATGTGAGCACACAGATGTGCGTTGGTACAGCTCATGCTTGTGTTTTGGGGTCGGTCAGACTGGGACAAATGATGTAGGGACATATCGTGATTATTTCTGTTCTGTGGAAAGCGTTCAGTTTAATTCTGTAAAATTGTTTCCTAGCAGTCATAAAGAAGTAGGTTTTTTTTTTTTTTTTTTTTTTTTTCCCCAACAGAATTTCTTCCGTAAACAAAATGTGCTTCCAATTTCACAGTTTCCCCATTTCGGCCATTTAGGTGGTGCGCTCCTCCTCTTGTTGTCGACTGCTTCCAATTTCACCAGAGGAATGGTTCAAATTCCCACATGATGAGGACCAAATCGTCTGCGTTTTTATTCACTGTGCTGTTTTATGTGCGAAAAGGTGAAGCTTGTGCAATAGCTTTGTACGATATTCTGATTTTATATTCACTACATTAGCCTTTTGAAAGGAAGTGTGCATGTGATTGCTTCGGTTTTGAACCCCATAAATGGGTTACTGGTCTGTTTTGAAAGGGCTGTGTAGAACAGAGGAAAAAAAAACAATACTACATTCTAAAAAATGCTGGGTTAAAAACAACCCAAGTTGGGTTGAAAATGGACAAACCCAGCGGTTGGGTTAAATGTTTGCCCAACATGCTGGGCAGTTTTATTTAACTCAACTTTTGTTTAAAAATTACTATATGGCTGGCTTAAAATGAACCCAAAATATGCTGGAAATTAAAAATCAGACACATAACTACTAGAGGCAACAATAATCAAAAGTAATGTTAAATTATTAATCATTAAACTTATTGATAAATGTTCATTTATTAAACATATTAATAAATGTTAATTTCCAACATACTTTGGGTTCATTTTAAGCAATAAATAGTCATTTTTAAACAATAGTTGAGTTAAATAAAACTACCCAACAAGTTTGGGCAAACATTTAACACAACCGCTGGGTTACAAAAACCAATTCGCTGGGTTAAAACAACACAATCACTATGTTAAAACAACCCAATTGCTGGGTTGTACTTTTCAACCCAACTTGGGTTGTTTTTAGAGTGTTTATTAAACTTGATTTTAACTTAATAAATGTTCATTTCCAACCTATTTTGGGTTCATTTTAGGCAAGCAATATAGTAATTTTTAAACAATAGTTGGGTCAAAACAACCCAATCGCTGGGTTTTGTCCATATTTAACTCAACATTTTTTAGAGTGTAGTAAATACAAATCATAAATAGCAACTAAAAAAAGTACTACCAAGACTACATTAAATACCAGTTCACTTGCTGAAACCATTGAAAGTCAAGAGTAATTTAAAAACAACCCTCTCAGTCATTCGGTCATCGAGTCATTTCATATAGTCATTTTTCCTATAAATGTTCATGGTTACATTGATGTTTTTATGGATTTTCTGTTAATTTTTGTCGCCACTTAAAGCAGAACCAGTAAACTCCTAAAAATATCTTTGCTGGATTAATCGCCACAATAGTAACAGCCAGACGTTTAATTTTAACAACAAAGGCATCAAAAGGCATGCTGGGAGTTGACAACCCTTTTAACTCCAGTTATGAGTGAGGTTTAAGGTGCGTGTCATGTTTCTGCTCTAGTAAGTGATTGGAATTATTGTAAATAAAGTGAATGGAAGGAAGACGATGAGATATCATTCCTCATTTTATCTTTAAGACCAGCAGATCCCCCAGCCTCTACTTTTCTGCTCGGCATGCTTTTTTTGTTGTTAAATTGGGCTGAAGCGAAAGTTGATCCCACCCCCTCTCGTCCCGTTTCCTTGCTGGATTAAGGGGCCTGTGATCCAGGAAATACCTCCACTTGGCTCAAGTGAGATCTCCATGACAACTAGCCGAGGAACCTGCTGTTACAGGCTCTTCTCCGTCTCTCTAAACAGGCTCTCTTTCCCCCTTCCGTCTCTTACGGATCCACTCGCATTGTCAGGAAACATAGTGGAGGACAAAAGGGACGGATTAGTTTGTTTGACAATTAAGGTGACTTTAGTTTGGTGGGGGGTCTCTTTGAATAGGAAAGGCCGTATGCTCTGGCGTCAGGTTTTTTTTTTTTTGGGCTTTTGTTTGTATGTACTGAAACTCAGTCCTAATAAGTGTAGTGGGTCACAGGAGGTTAATCTTTAAACTGTTTCATTTTTTTCTTCAGAACTTCCCACTCTTTTGTATAGGAAGTGTTGCATCTCTTCCTAATAGGCTTGTGTTTTAGATTCAAAGTGTTTGAGAGCAATATTGAATTCATGGGTGAATCTCATGATAAATATTCTTGGGCCACACATATCACCTCAAAAACAAAAAAGAAATAAAGATTTATGATAATTATATTTTGCTGTGATATATTTTTAAAAAATGATTATTTAAGACTATTTGGATTTTTTGCATTTACATTATTTACTAATGAAAATTAAGCACATTTTCCCATCAAAATATCACTCTCTTAATGTTTAGATTCAGATATTTTACTTATTAGTTTTTTTGTTTCACAAAAAATGTTTTTTTCTTTTTTGTGAAATTGTCATACATTTTAATTTTATTTTTATTTTTTACGCAATCAAACAAATACTATCTTGATACAAATACTTTACATTCTTATTGTAAAACATGATTTTTTTTTTTTCACATTCCAGTCAAAAGAAAGATATTGTTATTTTGGCATTACTGGAATTTGCTTTACTGAAATGTGCTAAATTGTCAATCTTAATGCTGAAGGCTTCATCTCCTGTATCAAAAATATAATAATTATTTTCTTTTAATTTTAGGATAAAATATTCCCCAGTGATTATTCCAATTCCGAATATCTGACTTGTGCCTCACTTTTTCATCGTCTTTGACTTTGTGGCATCACCATTTTCTTTAGCTGAGTTTTTGTTAGCGGTGATCCTGTCATATTTTTATAGTTTCATTAGTTTGTTTCTTATGTTTTTTGCGGCATCCCTTACATAATTTTTCTTTCTCCATAGTGCTTTACAAACTCATCCCTCTTTTGTTAGTCATGGCTCGTATTTAACTTGAGTGGTTCTTTAATTTCCTTTGGACAAGCTTTGACTCTTGTCTCAGACTTTGTTTTCGAAATGCCAATTCTGATCCAGTACTCCTTTGCCAAACATTCCATGCTGGTCTTCTGTTCTACCACTAGTCCGAACAGAGGTGAAAATGGAGCTGTACACATTGTTCCCTGGGGAGCGTTTGGTGCTGCAGTGCTTGGCTCAAGACGAGACCCCGATTGTAGGCCTAGGGGTCATCTGGACTAGAGACCACGCTGCATTGCTGAATGGAGACCGCATGCGGGTGAACGGGGGCCAGCTGGAGATCGGGTCAGTGGAGCCGACAGACTCTGGGCTTTACTCCTGCACTGTCCAGAGCTTTCTGGGCAACCACTCTGCCTATTTCATCGTTAATGTGACAGGTACGTCTTGTAGGAGCTTAGAGAGGATGAGCTTTGTGGGGTTTTTTTTTCATATCGAAGAAACAATTTTCTCTGCAAATGACTCTTTTTGTTTCTTTTTTGTGGTATAGCTGATAGTGTATTTTGTATACCCCTGACTCATCCCTCACCATTTGTGCTATGGACATGAATGATATCTGAAATTATGTGGCTTGTTGAAGAGAGTTGTTCTGTTACTTTTCTAAGCAAATGAACAAGAAAACAAGTGAGCTGTATTTAGGGACCAGAATATCATAGAAAATCTTTTGGCCAGTAGGATCATGCTGGCAAGTTTTGCACAGGCAACACCACTTATTTTCTTCATAAATTGTAGAAATCTAGTCAGGGGTTCAAGCACGTAGCGCTGAAACCCTATTGTAATTGTTAAAATGTCCAAGGATCGGCATTCTCTCCTAAAAGTGATCAGGCAGACCAACATGAAAATGGCTATAACTACTCCATTGTTAGTTCGATCAACTTGAAAATTGGCATCCAGTGTCTTCGTCCGAGGTGCCATAACTGTCTATGTATGAGGACATTGATACATATCAAAAAACATGTCTGCCATCAGCCACTGGATTTGAACAGCTATCAGAAAAAATTAACGGAGGCTGATCATAATGAAACTCGCTAGACTTGTTTGACTCATGGCCCGAGAGGCCTGTGAGAAATTCGAAAGAAATCAGCCACCGGGGGCGCCTTCACGTTTTTTCACATGCGTAAAGGATCGTGTATCGCGCGGTTTTTCACACATGCCCATGACATTCGTACCACATGGTAGAACTCCTCATTCTGAGCAACAATTCAGCCCGCCACTGTCCATCGAATCATTCGTTAAATATTGGAGATTATTTCAAAAACCAACATTGGCAAATAGTCCTAGGTTTTTGGCTCAACCTCGATAACTGTTAAAAACCTTTAAAAACTATATATTTGCTATGGTAAATTGCCTGTATTTGCTGTAAATGGTCTTTTCCATCTATGATAGAGATGGTTACAGGCTTGCTAATTAAAACATAATACGTAAGTGCTTAAAGGCCTTAAAGTGCTTGAACCCCGATAATTGCTGCTTGCAGCTATATTTTAAGTTGCTTTTTGAGGTCGTATATTGTTGTCATAGATAAGCAACTGAGGTTTTGTGTAGTCTTTTCTCCCTGTTCAGCTGTGGAATGTGTCAGGCATTGAGCGGTGAATTTGTTAGACGGCTCCCCAGAGAGATAGAGAGAGTGTGTGTGTTTGTGTCTGTGTGATTCGAGCGTGGGCACGGCTCTGGAGCAGAGCCTGCAGTGACTCATGCGATCTCACTGTCCGGCGCTCTGTGAAGGGCGGATGCGTTTACTTCGTTCACTATCTGATCAAGAAAGAATACAAAATGGGGCATAATATTGTGAATAAATAATTAAAAGCATTGCAAACCTTTTCTTTCTTAATTTGCTGCTATTCTTTGTTTCCTGGCCAGGATCCTAGTGGACATACAGACAAATAAATAACCACATCTGTATGTTTTTGGCTGAATTTGTGACGTCTGAAATTGCGCATGGTGAAATAGCTACATTCTGACCTTTATGGGTGGCTGTATGAATTTATTCTCTGACACACATCCTGTCAACTTTGTCACAGGTCATGCAGTAGCGTCTTCTGAGGATGAGGATGACGATGAGTCATCGTCAGAAGAGAACAAGCCGTCAAGTAGCCAAGAGCTCTTACGTAAGCATGCACTTTCTTTTTCGAGAAGAAAATCAAATGATGATTTGGTTGTTAAAATGCCATATTTTCTCTCCAGCGATGGCACCTCACTGGGCTCAACCTGAAAAGATGGAAAAAAAGCTTCACGCCGTACCGGCTAGCAAAACGGTGAAATTCCGATGTCAGGCCGAGGGAAACCCAACTCCGAAACTTCGCTGGTTAAAGAATGGAAAAGAGTTCAAAAGAGACCAGCGCATCGGGGGCTACAAGGTACGTTTGCACATGCGCAGACTTCTGTTGTGATATCACTGTTGTGTAGGACGTATAGCCCTCATTTACTCTGCACCTGAGCCGAGAGAAGGAAAGCTGAAACCTCACCTCACAATAGGCCAAAATCACAGCCTGAATCTCTACACCCTGAACCCGACACCTAAATACACACACCCTGATTTAAACATGCAGGAGACATCAGAGATCTCATTACAAGTAGATAGCCG
This sequence comes from Ctenopharyngodon idella, assembly GCF_019924925.1. Taxonomy (NCBI): domain Eukaryota; kingdom Metazoa; phylum Chordata; class Actinopteri; order Cypriniformes; family Xenocyprididae; genus Ctenopharyngodon; species Ctenopharyngodon idella. Next base: position 44,727,601 of record NC_067229.1, read on the forward strand.
TAGTGATTAGGGCTTGGGGATATACTGAATATGCACAACATATTTGTGATTATATTGCTGCCAGATTCAAGATTGTCACACCAGCCATATAAAATTATACTGTGTACTGTTCCTTTAAGGCCCCATGGTGCAACTTTTAAATTAACACGCATAGAAACAAAGTGCAAATATCAAGAAAACAAGTACCATAAGATGCTAAAACAATTAAGTTCTCTTCAGACTGTTATTATAACAGTTTAAATGCAATAGCATTAAAATAGATGTTAGAAAGTGTCTACTCTACGATTTAAACTTCATTAGCAAAAATAGCAATTAGTAAGTTTGATTCTTCTCTATGAATCATGTTCAAAATCATGATCCATTTCAAAATCAGTATGTTTCAATGAACTGATTCAAATAGGGCTGTGACTGACTTCGGTACCAAGTCGGCACTGAAATGTTAAAAATGTGACGATACCAGCATTTCCCCCTAGCGTATTGAGCGGATTCTTAAACACCCCTGATTGGCCATTGTGTTCACGAGCTCAACAGATATGTCTGTGATTGTCTACAGTGATCAACGCTTCAAAAGCATGTTGTAAATGGACATCTTTGACGCTCTTCAACAAGCCCTTACACAGATACACACGGGAGCATTTAAAAGTAGGCGTCTATCAGCGGATATATTAGGGATCCGCTGATAGACGCCTGCGTGTGAAGAGCGCCAAAGATGTCTATTTACAACATGTTTTTGAAGCATTGATCATTGTAGCCAATCACAGACATATCTGTTGAGCGCGTGAACACAATGGCCAATCAGAGGTGTTCAAGAATCTGCACTCAAAATGCTAGGGGGAAATGCTGGTATCGTCAATTTCAGTACAGACTTGGTACTAAAGTCAGTACTTTTGACAACCCTGGATTCAAACCCTAATTTATTACTTAAAAACTCACACACACATATAAATGTATATATTTCGAGTAAACATTTTGTAAATACATTTTTAAAAAATATTTATTTTCTTCTATTCTCAGCTGCGGGAACACATGTGGACCATAATCATGGAGTCTGTAGTGCCCTCAGACAAGGGCAACTACACATGCCTGGTGGAGAATGAATACGGAAGCATCAATCACACCTATCAGCTGGATGTCGTGGGTCAGTAACGTCTCGATCTCGACCAGTGGCAGCTCAGGAATAAATACCGGAATTATATCCAAGTCTTACAAAGCCCCTTGTGTATATTGCAGAGCGATCACCTCACAGGCCCATCCTGTATGCTGGTCTCCCTGCAAACCGAACGGCTGTGGTTGGCAGTGACGTAGAGTTTGAATGCAAGGTTTTCAGCGATCCCCAGCCTCACATCCAGTGGCTCAAACACATATTGGTGAACGGAAGCCAACTGGGACCTGATGGACACCCTTACGTACGCGTCCTAAAGGTAAAGGTTTTACAGTGAAATGCAGCCATTTTGCTCAAGTCTGAATTGTATCATGCAGCGGTTTCATATAAGTGATCCACACATTTTAGGATGTGGTGGATTGGGATTGGATGTCATGAATTTGGTCTCTTGTTGTCTCCAGCACTCGGGGGTCAATAGCTCGGACACCCAGGTGCTGACACTCTACAATATCACAGAAGAAGAGGGCGGCGAATATATATGCAAAGTGTCCAATTATATAGGAGAAGCCAATCAGTCAGCCTGGTTAACTGTCCTTAGACAAGGTAACTTGACCACAGGCTAGTCTGAAATGATCTCCGTAGAGGTTTTTGCCTTGGGTTTCTCTCATGCTTTGGGTTTTCCTATTCAATAATGCCATGGAAACTACCAGTTGACCCAAACAATGGCAATAATTTCCTCGCTATGGATTGGGTCTTACTGGAGAGAGTCTCCATGTGGCTTGCCTGATTTAGGTGGAGGTAGACTTGAGGGTGATGGTGCTGGGCAGCGATATTTGGTCTCTCTACAGGTGATGGAAAGGTTTCAGGTGGCTTTCTGAGCTTTGGGAGCGTCTAACTGGTTTTTAAAACAACCGAAAGCAACAACTCCCCAAGCTCAATGTGGTCCCGCTTCCTCCTCCTTTCCCCTCACGTCTTGGGCCTCGGGTCTGCTTTTCTCGTTCTCTTCCAGACGGCTGGCCTCAACACCACCGACAAGGAGATGGAGGTGCTCCAGTTGAGGAATGTGTCCTTTGAGGATGCTGGGGTGTATACTTGCTTGGCGGGCAATTCTATCGGGATCTCTCATCATTCAGCATGGTTGACCGTTGTCAAAGGTATCCGGCGACTCTTTCCTGTCCTCTCCAGACCTTTCCTTCTCATCCATCGCTCCCAACAGTGCCCATTTGTTTGTGTCAATTGCCAGTTTCAGGTGAACCACATTTAAGTCAAAGAGCACTTACTCAACGGTCACTTTAGCCGCTGTATCTTTTGCACCATTGACAAAGGGCGAGGTGTTTCATGGGAACGTGTGTGGCCGTCCACAGGTGCAAAACCACCCATGCATGGCACCAGCATGGAGAGTAGACCAAACATTTGGATTTTAGTGACATCTTCCCCTATAGAAGTATTATATTACTAAGGTTCCCTCAGTAGTTTTCACTTCCCATTGACCTGGCAAATGACACCAGTTATGGCACTGTTTCACCTCCTCTGCTTTTCTTCCTCTAAATTCCTTGTTTTCTCTGTCTGTCCTGCTATCTTTGTTGTTTTAATGAGCGGTTAGTGCACACCAAGTCACCTTTACTCTGATTAAATAATTTATGGTCATTCTGAGAGTAAGCAGACTATGATATGAGAACATTTTGCATACATAAAGCTCTGTTCCAAACAAACCTAGTCAGCCATCTTGTTGTTCTAAGGCAGCATCATAGATTTTATCAATTTACATGACTTTTCCAGGTCTACAAATCACACTTTTAAAATTAGGCTACCTCATGTATCAAGACCATGGGAACCTTGGTTCTTCAAAGGAAAAAAGTTGTTGAGGGGCTGAATTAAATTAAGAAATATCTTGATTTTTTTTGTTGTTGTTGTTGTTTGGGCTTATTTTAATGCTTGTTATGTCTTATTTTAATAATTTTAAGTCATCTTGAGGACCCCTTTAGAAGTTTGCTGAGGCCTCCTGGTTGAGAACCTCTGTTCTAATAGGCATTAAAATACATAAAGATATTTGGTAAAATAGTCAATTGAACAATTTTTATTGATAATTTTTTAGTATTGAATGAAATATCAGCATATTTATAACATTTTCCTCAACTTTTGCACCATCTTGTGTTATTTTTTTTCACCACTCTAGTCGCAATGCATAATGAGATGTGATGCAGCCTTAGAATTTGTCCAAATCTTATAAGACAGCATAATTTTTGAACCACCTTTGTGTGTGGAGCATGATTATGATGCCTTAAAAATGCCGTATGGGTAATTTTGGAACAGCGTTATAGTTTTTTTTACTATAATCTGAATTTATTGTGACTTGCTGCTGCATTATCACTGCATCATTAAAATACTTTTTACTAATATATGAAATTGTTAATAATCAAGCACCACAAAAATTGACATTCCTTATCTTCTTGGGACTTTATTTCAACCATTGCATACTATTGCAAAACAGCTCAACTCTATACGATGCTCTAATTTAATAACAACCCATCAGGTGTAGATATGTCTCTTTGGCCTCCCAGGACAATTTGGCCAGGATGGTTCCATTTCATACTTGTGCATGGGACGACTGCAGCCTCACGTCGGTGGAGAATGTGGGGCGAAATACTACTCCACAAAGGAGCCATTATGCAGCAACAAAGGGAGCTTGTGCTCTCTTCTCGGTGCCAATAGTGTCAAATGCACTGGTTGAAATAAAACAGAGCTCGGTGTGTGTGTGTATGTGTGGATATGTGTGCGTGTGTGCCTGTCACCAGCATTTACCAGTGTGTGTCAGTCCAAAGCACTGTTTAATGCTGTAGTCACAGTAACAGAGGTGTTTTTGATGTCGGTTGAAACTGTATAAGTGGATTCAACCTTATTAGTGCTGTTTGCTATGCCAAGCATCACTGTTATATAAATTTTTTTTTTACTTTTTCAGAAATAATAACCATATAGCAACAGACATTTAGAGCCCCACAGCAACATTCTTATTCGTCAGAAGATGTATGAATCTAGTTTTGGTTACTGACCCTAGCGTTGTGTTTGCCCCATAAGCTCCCACCGCTCCCTCTGCAGTCCCCAGTCAGTCCTACCTGGAGGTGTTGATCTACTGCGTAGGATTCTTCCTCATCTTCCTCATGGTAGGAATCGCCACCATCGTCAAAGTCCGCAGCTCCTCCAAGAAGAGCGACTTCAACAGCCAGCTGGCCGTCCATAAGCTGGCCAAAAGCATTCCTCTCCGCAGACAGGTAACAGATAAGGCTTTGATACTGGTATCCTGAAGAAAGATCCTTGTGTACATCTAAAGGCCTTTAAAAACACCCCTGCTGTTTCCTTGGCCTACAGGTTTCAGTGGAATCCAGTTCCTCTCTGAACTCTGGTGTGATGTTGGTCCGACCTTCACGACTCTCCTCCAGTGGGACCCCCATGTTGTCAGGAGTCTCTGAGTACGAGCTGCCCCAGGACCCGTGCTGGGAGGTACCTCGAGAGAGGTACAACCACTGCTCATCCAAAATTTGAACTTCTTTCACTTCTTTTTTTGTGTACAAGAGTCAACTTAGAAATCATTTTGTTCATCTGTATGTTTGTTACAGGCTAGTACTTGGGAAACCTCTGGGAGAGGGCTGCTTTGGCCAGGTGGTGATGGGCGAAGCCATTGGACTGGACAAAGACAAGCCCAACCGCATAACCAAAGTCGCTGTGAAGATGCTGAAATGTATGTGGTTTTGCAAATTAACACCCTAAAAGACCCCATGAAATGGTTTGATGCAGTTTCTAAGGGATCTAACTGATTTTTGATAAAGTAACAAAAATCTTCTTATACACTTACATTGAAGGAAGGACCAGAATAGGTATTTATTTCCTGGAAAATCAGACAAAAATACTAATTAAGAAAATGACTTTTTGCATTGTAGAGCCAACAGACATGAACTAAAATCCACAAAATACCCATTTTGATTTCATGGGGGCTTTAGGACCAAACCACGTTATTTATCAGATGTTTACTTGAGTAGAACCAGACCTCATCAACATGTTGCCTGTTTTTATTAGCTGACGCCACTGAGAAGGACCTGTCTGACCTCATCTCAGAGATGGAGATGATGAAGATGATTGGAAAACACAAGAACATCATCAACCTGCTCGGAGCTTGTACCCAGGATGGTAAGAGCACATCTGAGGATTCTTACAATCATGTGGCATTTGAAGATACTGGAACATCTGGAAATATTTGTTTCATATCTTCTTCCTCCAGGCCCTCTTTATGTCATTGTGGAATACGCCTCTAAAGGAAACCTACGGGAATACCTGCGTGCCCGCCGGCCGCATGGCATGGAGTACTGTTACAATCCTGACCAGGTGCCTGTTGAGAGCATGTGTATTAAAGACTTGGTCTCCTGTGCCTACCAGGTGGCTCGTGGCATGGAGTACCTGGCATCCAAAAAGGTATTGTTGACATTTTGTGTGATTAAAAAAATAACACTTTCGATCCACAATTTCTTCAAAAAGTGGGCTAAAATAAATACTTTTTTGTCTGTGTGCGCTCCTCAACAGTGTATCCATAGAGACTTGGCAGCACGCAATGTACTTGTAACAGAGGATAACGTAATGAAGATAGCAGACTTCGGTCTGGCCCGGGACGTTCATCACATAGATTACTACAAGAAGACTACAAATGTAAGCAGTCAGTTCTTCAAATAGTCATATTTATAGTCCAAATATTCAATTTATGACAAGTGAACATCTTTATTTCTTCTTTAGGGCCGGCTGCCTGTCAAATGGATGGCACCTGAGGCTTTGTTTGACAGAATTTACACACATCAAAGTGACGTGTAAGATGGCTCATATGTTTTCCATTCTAGTATATCCTCACAGCAATGCTTTTACTTTATAAACGTTCAGATTCTTGGTTATGTCTTGGTTCTGATGAAGTGCTTTCGGGTTGTAGGTGGTCTTTTGGGGTCCTTCTGTGGGAGATCTTCACTCTGGGGGGCTCGCCATATCCCGGAGTGCCTGTGGAAGAGCTTTTCAAGCTACTGCGAGAAGGTCATCGCATGGACAGACCCTCAGCCTGCACTCAGGAGCTGTACGGCCCTTTCACATATTTTAATTAGTGTCTAAGGCCGTGTGTCCACCAAAGCTAGCGTATTTTTCCAGTTGTTTTCAATGGAAGTGCCTTGTTTTTTAAAACGCCAGCAGCACAACGAGGCACTGAGCGTCTATTTCACATGTTTTGTATCTGATTGCTGAGAGTTGAAGAATGTTCAACTTTGTTTGGGTAAAACACAGCGCTCATCATTGTCACTTTTTACCAAGCCATCCAATCACAGTAGATGAGGGGCGGCACAAATACCACAGCGACCAACCGCCACATTCTGCTTGTACAACGGCAACAGAAGACGACAACAAGCAAAAAATAGAACAAAATCATTGAAAACAAGAACCGGAGCAAATACTTTACCTTTTCAGAAGAGCGCTGGTGGACATACGGCCGAAAATATGATTTTTAAAATTTGATTAAATATAATTTTTAAAAACGGCATTAACAAAACATTTACCTTTTGTAATGTGACACATTTTTGAGTGAAAAATTCATATACTATATATTAAATGAATGTTATATAATTTATTTGTTAGTTTGTTTTTATAATAATAATATTTTTTCCACTCTTGGTTGCCTTAGTAGAAATTAAAACACTTTTCTTTAGACTGAAATGCACTAATGCAAAAAATATTTAATGTTTTCTTTACATAATGACTCACTTATGGAAAAAATAAATTTCTTTCAGGTACCTGATGATGAAAGACTGCTGGCATGCAGTTCCCACACAGAGGCCAACTTTTAAACAGCTGGTAGAAGACCTTGATCGCACCCTGTCCATGATATCCAATCAGGTAAGGCCAGCAGACTGTGTAGGTAGCTACTTTTTAAGTCAGCATCCTACTCAAAATGAATCCCCGTAACAAGTGACTGATTTGAAATGCGCATCATGGGCAACTCTGACCCAAAACGCAAGCATGTTTGTCCCCCGCAAGCTTGGATGAAAATGTTCACAGTTCTCATTCCAGTGCATATTGGGAATTGCTTATTAACGTATGTGTTTCCCTTTCAGGAGTATCTGGACCTCTCTGTGCCCCTGGAGCCCATGTACTCTCAGGTCATCCTGAATGAACGAAGTTCCACCTGCTCCTCCGATCCGGACTCTGTCTTCTTAAGAGATTCTGGACCTGAAGAACCCTGCATCCCCCCAACAGTTCCCCCACAGCAAACCGTTCGGTCCTTCAAAAAACGCTGACAGTAGAGGATCTCTATTTTTCTGCTTCCTTTGACTCATAAACTCTGCAGGCTCAGAGACTGAGGTGTTCAGCCTGGGCCGTTCTAGCACAGAAACGCAAGCAGGAGGAAACGTTTCAAACCAGCAGACTCGCAAAGTCGAGACTGATCAAAATAGAGAGGCTTGTGTGGGGAACGACCAAACTTTTTGTCCACCGATTGTCCTTCAGAGGGATCGATCCTCACAAATAAGATGTTCGAAAAGCATCACATAAGGAAAGAATGCTTGTAATCGCCAACAAAGTCAATGGGTTGGACAAGTAATTGCAAGTGTGCTGGCTTTGTAAATGCGGTTAAATTGTACAAATATGAAATTATATAAACACTATTGTTTTATATTACTATTATAATTATTATTATTTTTGTATGAGCTTGTTTATGCCTTTTTTTTGTTCAAGAAACATGACCGCAACACCGTTGAGGTTCTGGATAGCCCCGCCCACAATGAAATCTCATTGGCCCAAAATCATGCTACACATAAAATAACATTAAAACTGAAGTGTGTAATTTAAGAATGTTCAGATACTTTTTTTGTAAGTTGGTTCCCTGGAAAATTTGCTCCCGACCAGCTTGACATAGGAACATTGGCTACATCAACCAATAGCTTGAATTGGGGGCGGGACTATCTGGTTGTTCGACCAATGGCAGATGAAGTGAATGCTTAGGAAACCTGTTTGAAAATAGTTATTTTATAGTAATTTTTGCCGTTTGGCAATGCTAGTCGTGCAGAAATTACACACTTCACCTTTAAAAGTCAAATATGTTCTGACTGGCTGTGATTGTGTTATGTCACAGCATTTTCTCTTTCAATGTGGAAAAATTAACTTATGGTTACAATTTTAATGTAGCGCCTGGTTAGAAGATGGTGTCACACAGATTTATGGGAGTTTCTGTATGTTGAAATAAGCTACAAATGAAATCTGTTACTCATTGCTTGCTGTTATGGTCTTAAAGTGCGATTACCGTTTGTTTGGTGTCCTGCAACACTAAATTTCAGTAGTGTGAATGAATGTTTAGTAACTATTAATATGAAACAGCTGGAATATGTATGTCTGTTTAGCGTCAGCATGGTGATTGACAATCTGTTTGCACCAGTTTCAAAGCATAGCATGTCTACATTATTTTAAGCTAGACTCTCAAATGACAGGGTTTATATGACAGGATTGGCAAGTCGTTGTGAGGAATGGTGTAAATTAGTTCTCAAAAAGAGTTTTGATGCTTGTGTGATTATGTATGTCCTGATGTGAATTTTAAGGCAGTGGCCATGCACTTATATTCAGGCTGTCAATAAGCTGACTGATATTGCCTTTCCTGTGGGAATATAAATAAAAAAATGTTATATATAAAATTAAAATGATCTGAAGCTCGCATTTGTTTATATAGCCCATGCACGTAGGAAATAAATGACAGGCGAACCAACATCTCTACTCGCAAGCTGGTCCAGAGGTTGTCTGAAGGGCAGATGTGCGTAAGAAGTTGCTGACTTCAATGCGATCCACTCGTGCTGAAAGCATGAGCGAGAGCTAAGCAAATGATTAACGGTGAGAAGAAAGAGCTTTTCCCCTCCGCCGGCACCTCATTGATTAACCACGCCAACACCAAGAGCAAACACAGCAGCATCAGGCTGTATATCAGGAGGAAAAACTCTCACAGCAGTGAAACAAGACAGCTGAAGCACTTTGGCGAGTCTTTAGATCTTTTATTAATGCCAAGCAGTTTCTCAGACTGAATCCAATATGACAAATCGATCTACACTCCAAGCTCAATATTCAATCATTCAGGTGTTTCTATCATCTCAAAATGAGATAGATAGATAGATAGATAGAGATGGATGGATGGATGGACAGACATACAGATGAACAGATAGATAGATAGATAGATAGACAGACATACAGATGAACAGATAGATAGATAGATAGATAGATAGATAGACATACAGATGAACAGATAGACAGACATGGATGGATGGATGGACAAACATACAGATGGATAGATAGATAGATAGATACATAGATAGATAGATAGATAGATAGATAGATAGATAGATAGATAGATAGATAGAAATGGATGGATGGATGGATGGACAGACATACAGATGAACAGATAGATAGATAGATAGACATACAGATGAACAGATAGATAGACAGACATGGATGGATGGATGGACAAACATACGGATGGACATACAGATAGATAGATAGATAGATAGATAGATAGATAGATAGATAGATAGACAGACATGGATGGATGGATGGATGGATGGACAAACATACAGATGGACATATAGATAGATAGATAGACATACAGATGAACAGATAGACAGACATGGATGGATGAATGGATGGATAGACATGGTACATGGTAGATGGATGGACAGACAGACATACAGATGAACAGATAGATAGACAGACATGGATGGATGGATGGATGGATGGATGGATGGATAGACATGGTACATGGTAGATGGATGGACAGACAGACATACAGATGAACAGATAGATAGATAGATAGACGGACGGATGGATGGATGGATGGACATGAATGGACGGACGGATAGATGGACAGACAGACAGACATACAGATGAACAGATAGATAGATAGATAGATAGATAGACAGACATGGATGAATGAATGGATAGACATGGATGGATGGATGGATGGACAGACAGACATACGGATGAATAGATAGATAGCCGCTAAGCACCCTAGCACTGTGGGAGCGAGTTTTAAACTGGCATTGAATGTAAATTTTATGTGTGATTTTTCAAAATGATTATTAGCATGAAACGCTTTGCTACAGTGCAAATCAGCATGTGTTTAATTAGCTTGATCCATCAGAACCCTTTTAGCATCTTTGTCTTTTCACTCTCAGTAATCTTGTTGCTTTTGGCAGGAAAGGGTCATAATTGTATTAATGCCTGGAAATAGGAGCCGTTACGAGTCACATCTGCCAGTCTGTTTGTGCCATTGCACCCCTGTAAAAGCTATCTATGGACTACACACCTGCCTTTATGAGCAGCTAATGGGCCATGAGGTGCAATTAACCATCAACCATTATCACCTTCGACAGATGGTCCCGGAAAGTCTTGGATAAACGACTCAAGTGCTCTTATAGTGACAGTGCTGTCATTACAACCAACGGCCTCTAGACAAACATTTGAGCAAACAAATGTAATTATTTGCACTCAATAAAGGTGTTATGTTACCAAGCTGTAGGCTAAAGGTTTAGCATGGCATATCGAATGCCACTTTCATGACTGTTGTGCTTGTGTGATATAGATCTGCTCAGACTGTAGTCCTAAATCAGAGAAGAATTATATATATATTTTTTAAGCCTCAGGAATATCTTATTGGTTTTTACAATAGCAGTTTTAGATTTTTAAGTACAATAAGTTCTGTGGTTAGCATTACTTAAAGAGACTTTCACGTTTTGTTCTACAACAACATTTAAATTTTGTTTTTAAAGTTGGCATTAAAACAGAAGTTGTATTAGTCATTCAGTGCATTGACGCCATGTCAGAATTACCATAATTATGAGATTTGGACTTGTAAAAAGCATTCACGTCCTTGAAGAACTCATAATTACACCTTGTAAACTCTGAATTTTCTGAGAGCACCAACTTGTACCACATGATCGCTGACCACTGCAGATTTATTTTGCCATTGATGGTGTTGCCATATAAATGCATAATTTCGATTATGCAAGTGCAAACAGCTCAGAGTAGAACGCCACACGCTGTCATCTCGTAATTATGACATGCCTTTTTCTTCTCTATTGTGACATATATACAAGTGAAACGGCTTCTCGAACAAGAAAAAAATGTAGGACGGGACTTGATTTTGTCCATTCGGAATTGATTGGATCGTTGTGGTTTGCTATTCCTGTGATCTTGTGAGTGACAGGTTGTCCCGCCCTTGCTTCAGTGAACTATAAAAAAAAAAAAAAAAAAGGTCAATTTTGATTTTATGGTGACTTTAAGATGTGGTCACAATAGCAAAATTTAGCAGGCAAAAGCGTCCAGTCACGGCAAATTCCCTCACGTGATATTCCCGATCAAGTGATAGATTCCTATTGAAATGACTGGGTTTTGCCCGCGAAAATTCGCCGAACGGTAAATGTGAACGCACCTTTAAAGTGTTAATTCACCCAAAAATGAAAATTCTGTCATTATTTACTCACTCTCATGTTGTTCCAAACCCATAAGACTTTCATTCATCTTCGGAACATAAATGAAGATCTTTTTAATGAAATCTGAGAGCTTTCTGTCCCTCCATAGACAGTCTACGCAACTCACACTTTGACTCTTCAAAAAGTTCATAAAGAGATCGTAAAACTAATCCATATGAATTGAGCGGTTTAGACCAAATTTTCTGAAGAGACACGATCACTTTATATGAAAAGATTTATTTTAGGCTTTTACTCAGATATAAACATTCATCAGCCAACATAAAACAGAAGCTCAACCGAACCTGCTTGATGCGCGAGAACAAACCTCATTGGTTCTTGCGGAAGCTCAAACGTGATGCGTAACACGAGAATGAACCTCACTGGTTCTCACACAACTGATGTGTGAGTTGATGAATATTTATATGTGAATAAAGGCCTAAATTAAATCTGTTCATCATATAAAGCGATCGAGTCTCTTCAGAAAATTTGGACTAAACTGCTTAATTCATATGGATTAGTTTTACGATCTATTTATGAACTTTTTGAAGATTCAAAGTGGTAGTTGCGTAGCTGTCAAAAGAGGGACAGAAATTGCTCAGATTTTATTAAAAATATCTTCATTTGTGTTCTGAAGATGAACGAAAGTCTTACAGGTTTGGAACGACATGAGGGTGAGTAAATTTTCAACAACATTTTTGGATGAACTATCCCTTTAATTCTAGGAGATTTCCTACGGGTTTTTAAGAAAAGCAATTGTCGATTTATGAGTAAAATAATACCTTCACGTCTTTTCAACATAAATTACACACATTCATACCTCAAAAGTGAATTCTGAAGCCTACAAATGTACGTCACGACTGAAAAGTTCTGTACTGTAGATGATAATGCTTGAACTATCAGGCCTGGTTCCACAAACAGGGCTTAGATTAAGCCAGGTTTAGGCCTTAGTACAATCAGGACATTTAAGTGGCTTTTATAAACGTGTCTTAGAAAGAAAATAATACTAATATGCATTTTGAGACATACTGTATGTCAGTAAGTTGCTTTCAGTTAAAACAGCTCAAACATGCATTTTAGTCTGTGAAACCGGGGGTCAGTGTGCTTATTTTAGTGATTAATTTAGTGATAATGCACTTCTTCTACATTCCCTGCACATGTTCAGTGTTTTGAGAGCTGTCTAATACGTCGCTGCCTTCAGGTGCCGGTGATGACACTGTCATTCATTGTGTTTATTTCTCTAAGCTCTCTTGGTTTCGGTGCCAAGGTGTCATGACATCTGCTTAGCTGCGTGTCTGTGTGTGTTTACGATAGGACTGATGCGCTGACACGTTTTGAGGCAGGAAACGCAGATAAACAGAGGAGAACAATTGTTCAGCCAAGACATTAGAGAAGAAAAGATATGAAGATAGACCTAGCACAGGCAGTTTATAAATGCTCAAGGCAGATTATTTGCAGTTTACAAAGTACAGATAAAAATGTGTAAGTGGCTATTAGAGCAGACAGCAAGTAATAAAAATCAATGTATATTCATGTAAGAAAGTAAGAGCTTACTGAACTATTTAGACTATAATACAATGTTTATGGAATAATAAATCACTTTTTATTGAGTGTTCATGTCCAAGGCCCAATGAGATGACCTCAGAATGAGAGGGTGTTCATATTTTATAGCTTTAAAACAGACTTTATTCTGTTTTAATGTCTCATAAACACTCTCACAACTGTAACTTTATCCGTCTGTTTGCCCTTTTCCTCATCATCATTTATGCAGGAAGGACTAAATTTAAAAGGCTTTGTGATGTAACTTTATAGGATAATAACAGTATCGTCTGTCTGTTTATACCAGTTGTTCCTCCTGTGTTCCTTTTGCCCACAAAACAACCAAGAGCAAATAAAGAAACTTTGCTTTCTAGATCACTTGATTAGATGTTTATTTGTTCCGTCTCAGTTCGGCATCAGAACCACACCACTTCTGTCTTCTTAGGCAATGATTCTGGGAAGTTCAGAAACTGGCTTTTTGTTTTAGAAAAGTGTGCGGTTACAATCATCTCTTGTCAATGATGTAATTCATTTGAACGCAAAGGTTGAAGGTCAAGATAACTGAATTGTGTTTTCACCCACTACTCACTATGGAAGCCAATTTCTGCCACATAAGAAAAAAAAATCATGCTTTGGTAAATTATAATTCTGACATAAAAAAGTCATAGGCTAATTATGTGATAATTAGTAAGATAGATAGTAAATCATAACTATGAGATAAAAAGTCTTACTTATGACAATAAACTTGACTTTTTGGCATCATTTAGACTGCTATAATTAGTCATAATTGACTAATTATACTTAGTATGTCATTGGAATGTCATAATTATGATTTTTTTTTATGTTATAATAATGATTTACCAAAACATTATCCTTTTTCTTGTGGTGGAAATGGGCTTAGTTGAACACGACTAATGTTTTCCATTTATGTCTATTTGGAATTGATTCTATGGACACTTGTGTCCCCTGTGGAGAAATAAATCTTTCTTAAAACACTTAAAAATAAATAAATAAAATCGTCAAATCCTAGGCTAATTTAATTGCTAGCATTATATGTATCGTAAACACAGACTACTGAATAATATTTTCACACTTTTTGCACAATTTGACCAAACTACAGCTGGATCATTGAGCAGCATTATCATAATGCTTCACATTAAACGCTTTATTTAGTCTAGTAGCACATTGCTTTGCGCTAGCGGCTAGTCAAATTTCCCAGTTCTAATATAAGATGATTTCCTACTGTAACATGTAAAAAATATACGAATATGTAAATACACTTAACTCACAGCTTATTGTTCGGAGAAATGTGTGATCGTAGGGTATCAACATCAGCAAAATTGTTTTGTCTGGTAAAAATTGTAAGAAAGTAATATGTTTGAAAGCAGCGCCCTCTTGTGAGTACAGCTAACATTGCAGTTCGATGTTTTACTTCGATTCTACTTCGTATGGATGCTATTGGCCACATCATGGACGAATTTCAGACCGTAAGCAATGAAAGAATGACAGATGAAACTATTTAGTATATCAGGCAGTTTTCAAATTTTATTTCTATCCAAGCACATTCAACTACACAATATCACCAACATGAACAAATTATGCCCTTCATAATCATGTATAGTATAATATTTCCCATGGCCAGCATAGGAAACATATCTGAAACATATCCAGAAATATGTAGTATTCGCTCTCACTATCTCTTAAAGAATTTCAGACTCAGATCACAATAAACAATAATAAACTATATAAATTACATTTGGTAGGAAAAATAAATATAAATTATTTTCAGTGTACACTAATAAATATTTCTGCCCTGCCACTACAAGTTGGTCAAAGTGACAGGTTTCCTTTTTCCATAATATCCTGCACAATCGCAATTTAGATTCTCTTGCATAAGGCCATAAACCAAAAATGAAATAAGTCTAAAACATAACATTGGCATGTATATTCAATGTAATGCAGTTAAAAAATCAAGTAGTTGTTGGTTTTTGTGAACTAAGCAAAGATTTCTGTTGTGTCCCATTAATAAAACTACATTTTTAATGCACTAATCACTAATAAACATCTTCCACTTATACACATCAGCGTGATGCATGATGCAAATGGAGAGCCGTGTGCGACTCTAAGAGCTTCCTTCAATTGAGCGCTTCCTAGCGATGATGTTAGTGGGGTCCCTGTTGGGCAGATTGGCCTGGATCTTGAATATGGGCCAGCGGAAGCCGTTTTGGCCCTTCATCCCAGAATGCCCGGCAGCAGCAGGTTCAGATGGGCAGGGCTTGTTCTGAAGCAGCTGGAAAAGCGTGGCCATGTCAGGTCCCAGTCTGGACAGCAGCCCGGCCCGCACCACCTCCACGGTGTCTTCGTTGCACTCCATTAAGCTCTGCAGAAGTGTGCTGTAGTACCTGCGACACAAAAGTATGAGGAATTAGTGTGCACAGTCGAGTGAGCTCATTTTATAAAATAATAGTTCATCTAAAATGTAAAAAAGAAATACAAATTTTGGAAGCATATTTTATAGCTCTTTAACAGTTCATATTGACCATGCTGATTAAGCTCAAGAAGGTACAACAAGAAGAAGCACAACAACAAAAAATCACTTATATTTTGGTCTGTTCCTGACACAAATTTTCATATGGCTTCAGAAGACTTATAAAATATAGTCAGTGCTTTGTAACTGATTACATGTAATCTGGATTACATAATCAGATTCTAAAAATTAAGTAGGCTACTTGTAAATAGTAATCAGACTACAGTTACTTTTCTGTTGATTAGCTACATGATTACATGTTATTCTCACAGTAAATTATTCATAATTCATTTATTATGCTTCTTCTGCTATTTTTTAAATTTTCCTTTCTATAAAGATTTACTGCTTATATACATTTAGAAGGTCTTCCAGTCATGTGAATATTACTGAAAACTGAGAGCAACATTACATATCTAATTAACTCCTGACAAATTAAATGATCACTCAGTAGGGCTTTTAACACTTCACGTTTGCTTCACGTTTCACACAGCTCATAATTTACCTGGGGTTAACAATTAATCCTGGGTATTCATAAACTGACGTTTCACATCCTAAACCCTGAGTTAACGTTCTTATTTGCATATTTGCGGTGTCAGTGTCATTGATTGGATGAACGCTGCACGCAAACATAGCGCTAGCATATCGCTAGCATGGAAATCTTCGTACTGCCGACTGTACTATCGAGTTTATACTGAATGGACATTTCAGACTATAAAGGTAAGAATGAAACGGTCCCTTCTTTAATCAAATTGTCGCGTTTTCTGTCAGATTTTTTTTCCCTCTCAAACACTGAATTTACTGTTTATATACAATGCGCGGTGTTTCCGTGACTGTCTAAAGTAGGCAAATATGAGTACGCGATTGGTTGTCTGTTGCTAAGCATCTAGTTGTAACATTCTAACACCGCATTACATTTAATCCCGGGTAAAAAGCAGTGCTAACCAAAAAAAAGCAGTTTCTTTACCCGGGGTTAAAAGCGTTGTTTAGAACGACGATAACCCGGGGTTAAGCGCAGTGTGAAAAGCCCGAGTGAGTCATTTAGCCATGTATTACTGTCTCTGGAAGGCTTTTATCTTTCAAACACATTGGCCCGGTTTCACAGACAGGGTTTAGACTAAGCCAGGATTAGGCCTTAGTTCAATTAGGGCATTTAAGTAGCTTTTATAGACGTACCCTAGAAAAAAAAACCCATTACTGGTGTGCTTTTTGAGACAAAATAATTACACTGACACATTTTAAGATATGCCAGTGCAAGTTGCTTTCAGTTAAAACAGCTCAAACATGCATTTTAGTCTAGGACTAGTTTAAGCCTTGTCTGGGAAAGTGGGGGATTAAAATGTGCAAATTCACATAATTTCATATTTATTTATTTCATATTTATTTATTCCCCAACTTTTTTGTCTGCTGAACCTCTTTGCCCTAATATATTTACTTGATGATGACCACGAGAATTTAAAATGAAGACAATAATAATAAAAAGTTCATGGTTCTCTGATGTCGGTTAATGGTCACATGACAGGTAAACAAATAATTTTTAGTAAATGTTTTATTTTGGTTGTTTTAATTTTTTAATGATTTATTGATTATTTTTATTATTTATTAATTATGATTTAATTACTTAGTAGCTTTTCATTAAACTCACAAACCCTAGTTTGGGAAACCCAGACATAATGTAATATTTAATGCACTTCATGTTATTGATAACGAAGAATGGAATATATTTTCTTTCTCTTTGTATTTTATATCAATTTGGTACAAGATTATCCTATTCAAATCAATGTGATAAACAAGTCAGGTCAAAAGTAATCAAAAAGTAGTCGGAATACATAACCTAAAATGAGTAATCTAGATTACGTTACTAACTGTTGTCATGTAATATGGAATCAGTAACTGATTACAATTTGAAAGTAATCTACCCAGCACTGAATATAGTACAAAATGGCATTTTATTATTTCATTTTGCATTAAGTTCATACGCTATATTACCTGTTTGGGAAGTGGCTGGGCACCTGGACCACATCACCAATGGCCTCAGGGTTGGATTGGGCCACTTTGCAGATGTGAAGCTTCTTATAGCATTCCTCCTGCACTTCAGCAATCATCTTCTGGAAGGTGGAACAGTGTTTGATGGTCTGGAAGACCTTAGAGGTGATACCGTTGGCGATGCACGTGATGCTCTCTTTCACAAATGTCTGACCCTGGAAAAAAATGGAAAATGACTTACATTGCAAAGCAAACAGAAAAAAAAGGCATAATGTTAATTCGAGGAGTAAATGGTTCTGATTAATGACATTTTGTACCTCTGTATTGAACAAAGCAGCTGTGTGGAAGAAGATGTTACAGATCTCGTGCATTCCGTCAGTGTCGCAGGTTGAGTTTTCCAGACATGCAAAGGTGGAGCAGCCCACCTGCAGAGCACCCTTCAGGCAGCGGGCAACCTCAGCTGGAGGAAGAGGAAAAAATATTTATTTGAGAGACACTTTTATTCAAAGCAGTGTAAAAGCAGACCTTTTTACTACAGAGACAGTTCTGAAGCGACCTAAGGTTTTGCTCAAAGGTGAAAGTTCTTCTGGAATTGAGCCTACAACCTACAGTCTGTAACCACTAAGGATTTCTAAACATTTGCCCATGCATACTGTTAAAACAAAAACGAACTGACCATTCAATAAAGAAAATAATACTTACTAGGGCTGTTGGCTGAGAATCGTGCTCGTCTTGGTTGTGTAGGTTCTTGATCTGCTCCAAACGCAGATGCAGCCAAAACGAAGAGCAAAAGAAATCCACTTTTCAGAAGCATGTCTGCAATTATACCAAACACAGGAGATCAAAACAGGAGACGTCTGCTGATTCTGTGGGTTTGTGTTTCAGGTTGATGACA
Organism: Ctenopharyngodon idella; assembly: GCF_019924925.1. Lineage (NCBI taxonomy): Eukaryota > Metazoa > Chordata > Actinopteri > Cypriniformes > Xenocyprididae > Ctenopharyngodon > Ctenopharyngodon idella. Next base: position 44,746,164 of record NC_067229.1, read on the forward strand.
GCCTCAGCTTTATACAGATCTTCAGCTGAGCTTGACGGCTCATAAATCCCAACCACCACCAATCAGAACGCAGGATCTGAAAGCTCAAACTTTCCATCCTCTTCGTAAATATTCATGGGCTGATATTAATGCAGACCCACCTGCTATGATTTTATCTCCAGTTAGTTTAATTTCTTGCTACAACATAGTTTGAATGCTGTCATCTATGATGTGGATCAAAAAACTTTTATATGCTTAAAGGGATAGTTCACCCTAAAAAGTTATTTTGATTAAAGATTACGAGTGCACATGAATTAAAAAAAAAAAAAAAAGATGTGCACAGATCAATCATTCATGATAAATTCTATAATTGATAACTATAATTGTCAACTACGATTTCTTGGTGACTTTAAAGGGTTAGTTCACCCAAAAATGAAAATTATCCTATGATTTACTCACCCTCAAGCCATCTTAGGTGTATATGACTATCTTCTTTCAAATGAACACAATTGGAGATATATTTAAAAATATCCTTACTCCTCAAAGCTTTACAATTTACACATTTTGAAGCAAAAATAAAATGCATCCATCCATAATAAAAGTAATCCATACAGGTCCAGTGGGTTAATGAAGGCCTTTTTAAGCGAATTGATGCGTTTCTGTAAGAAATGTATCCATATTGAAAGAAGATAGTCATATACACCTAGGATGGCTTGAGGATGAGTAAATAATGGGATAATTTTCATTTTTGCATTTTTGGGTGAACTAACCCTTTAAAGTCACCATGAAATCATAGTTGACAATTATAGTTATCAGTTATAGAATTGATCATGAATGATTTATCTGTGCACATCATTTTTTTTTTTTTTTTTTAATTCATGTGCCCTCATAATCTTTAATCAAAATAACTTCCCCTTTGTCTTACAGAAACACATCTACCTTTCTCTCATGATGTTTACTGGTGTGAGGGTGGAGCAACCTGTCACTCACATGAGATCAACCAATAGCAAACCACAACCATCCAGTGGCCTCCAATCAATTTCCGATGGATGAAGTTCTGCCCAACATTTTTCTAGTTCGAGAAGCCATTTCACTCAGATATACCTCACAATAGGGAAGAAAAGACTATCACAACTTCCATTTCATGACGACTTTTAAAAAAAAATTATTTATTATTCCAAATACTGTCCATTTTAAAGTTGCACCTTAGCATATCTAAATCATTAAACACCCAACTATCATAAAAAATCCCCTCAGATTTCTGTTATGATCCCAAATGATGTTTGGTTCACATTCTCATCTGGAATATCTTGTTGATTTACCCTGTTCTGTAACAATAAAGAACATAAATGATATTCTCAATGAAATCCCCCTCAGGTAAGTTACGCTCAATAGCTTCTTTGTGGAAAACAACTCTGTGTTTGGTTTGGATTTCATATCACTGTGATTTAGTTTATGGACATCTCTCTTATTTGATGCTCTTGGCTGTAGTTCTAAAAGAGGGTTCAGGGAGTTTTTCGACACCTGGCCCAGGTAATTGTGATAAAAGTATGAGCTTCATCAAAACAGACAAATGTAGCTTGTCAGAACTGGTCATGTGGTTGACTAAACATCCGTTCCCACCGGATCTGAAGGAAAAGCGTTTGTCAGTGTCTAATCAGTGGATCTTGCAAAGGCTTTAGAGGAAGTGATGTGTTTTCCATGATGAATTTCATTAGCTTAAAGAAATTTCCTCCCCTAAAGGGTTAATTACACTGATAATGATCAAAGCACTGGCTGGTTTCTTAGAGGGGGGCTGGAGACACAGCTATTTTGGTTTTATTACCTTTGTTCACACGGATGCCTGCAAATACCTGTTTGTTACTGTTGAAGTAGGGCAGGAAAACTCACACCCACATCCTTACTTAATAACAAGAATGAGTAGACACACACACAGCCTTTAATTTCCCAATAAACCGTTGACTCTCAGGTTACATGGAAATGCTAATCAATCATTTCTCCTTCATGTGACACTGAAGTCATAAATGTCAATTTTTCCAAAAAAAAAAAAAACCTGAATGTGATTGTGCTGTCATCACCTTTAGCAGGTACTACATCAAGTTGGTGTTAAAGACACAATATGTAAGATTTTTGGATTAAAATATCCATATGTATCCAAGAATGTTTAAATCCAGAGAAATAAGCAATTTTAACCAGGACACTGACCATGACCCTGTGTCGCCTATCAATGACATCATAGCCGCATTACCCTCGATTTCCGGGTTTTATTGGTGGAACGCTTTAATATGTTAAGTGTTTTATTAGACAGATGAGCAACTGTTTGGATACATTTATCGACAGAAAACTAATCATGTTATATACCTCAACACAGTAGGTCTTACTGTTTAAATCTCGTTTTCTTGATTTACTGCGAGTACCATGTTTTAATATCGATCTAGCTTACTGCAGTGTGCAACAAGTGTCTCATAGCAGCTGCTGAGCGAAGGCACAGAGTAGCACTATTACAACTTTCAACACAAAAATGTATCTAATATGATAAACAATGCTGCGTTAACCCACATACTCATGACTGGAAAAAGCAGAAGCAGCGACTGTGGCATTATAAAATTTCCGCTGCTCTCGAGCAATGTGTCGCGCTCGTCTCTCATTAGCAATCACTCTAGCGGCCTCGTTTATGCTCCAATGGTTTTCAGCCACACACTGCTTCATACTACAGTAATGTTAATAAACCTTTAATACATTAGCTCATCCACGAATATGATTTCTGCCCGAGTCCCATCAGATTCTTTTCTGCCGGCTGTAGACGTGAAGACAACACCTCCCATGATTCTGCGAAATCAATGTTCAATGTTTTGAATAAGCGACCTCTAGAGGCGAAAAACTACATAGTGTGCCTTAAAGCCAAAGATGTAAATGTTTGTAGCACAACCTCAGTAAATTCGACCTGCATGAGGGTTAGGGTCCAATTACCATTCAATATTTTTTTTCTTCCCCCCTTCTTTCAGAAAATGAGGAAGGAAAATATTTATCTAAGAAAGTGGGCTCCAAAAGTCTAAAGTATGAAATTGGAAATCTGGGATATTTTTCTCCAATTTAAACCTGGAAATAAGCAGAAAGTTCTAGGATTTTGAAGAGTAAGGCTACTAGGCTATTACTATTAAGAAAATTAGGGACATTGAGCATGTGACCTTCCTGTCTTCCATAGAAGCACAAGAAGCTTTGTTGGATGACATGGATCATCATCACTTGAATCACATGCTGTCATCAAAACAAAAGGGATAACTGGCTTAACGATTATGAACTGTAAAAAAATATGAATAGAAATGCTGATATTATAATCATATTATAATGCAAATGCTAATATTATAATGTAGGCTAATTAAAAAATCTTGTATTAAACAATATATATTGATATATATAGATATATATAGATTAATTTTACTCAGACTTCTGGACTTCGTTGCTTTAATGATCAACTCAAAGCAACAAACATGCATCATGACACTGCAGGTTTATCTCTTAACATCCAATGTTCAGTATCATTACTAGTAGTAGTATCTAAAATACTCTTCATAACTCCAATTACAATAATGCAGTGTGTCGATTTTATATATATATATATATATAATATATATATCATGTTGTGTAAAACAGTCCAACTAATTTTTAAGTTTGAATAATTAAGATTTCTGTGCCACCCCAGAATGGTTCTGGCCTCTGCCTTGCCACACACACACACACAAATAAAATCCAGCCTCCACCACTGCCTCCTCACACAATATTAGTTTGTTTACCTAATCAACAGAACCAAATTCAGAGTACAAAAAAAAAAAGAGAGAGAGAGAGAGAGAACCCGAGTACAACTTTAACCAGTGGCGGCTGGCCAATAGAGGGCGCTAGGCACGCGTCAAAGGAGACGAAAACCAACAGGTGAAGAGAAATGTTCAGATTTGGCCAAACATTGATGAAATACTAATAGGGTTTCAAAACAAGTGAGACTGACTGACGACGGGGTCATATATAAATGTGTCATGATAAAAGAGTGAAGGATTGAGTTTATCTTCATACAGGTGAGTAAATGTTAGCTGGAATGGGGCTCTCCATTCATATATCATTGTTTATATGGCTTATATGCTGTATATGACACTCTTTGACGTGTTCAGTTGAGTTACCATACGCGTTGTGTTGACAATCAAAATTATACCTCTTCATGAGGCTATTTTAAAATATTGGGGGTGACAAACTTTCTTTGTCCTGATCAATATTGATTTAGCATCATCATCCCTCAAAATGGAGGTTCACCCACCAAACCTCTGTTAATTCTCTATGAGAACTTTAGTAGATGTCTGACAGAAATAAAATCCATCTGGTTTGTAATAAGTGAAGCTGGTAATGCTGTTTGAAGAGTTGTTTAATTCTCATCTGCTGAGATCTTAGAGATTTAATGTCTTTTATCTTCAGTTGATTTCATCTAAGGCTGTGGCTGAAAGTCAATTGGAGTTCTTGTGTTTCTCTTGTTTCTCTTTCCTTCAGTGATTCTGCTTGTTAACAGCAGGTGTTTGTCACAAATGCTCAATCATCACTAGATTAATCACTTAATTTCTGTATCTCATTAACTGCAACTCTGATTCAGTGAGTGTTATTTAACAGTCTGACTCTGTACTGAGGACACAAACATGGATCAGTAATGTTAACACTGAGGATTTTGCTGTGTGGCTTTTTAATGGTCTTGGAGGGTTTGTTCTTGACCACACCTCTGATGTTGACAGCGTTGCTGTCAGTTGAGGCTCATAAGGTGGTTTGGAAAGTTTAAATCAAATCAAAAATATCAAGCCATAAGTAGTTTGTAGTGAGCTCTGACGCACTAACTCTTGTCATTTTATGAAACAGAGCTTCAGTAAATGGTGTAAAAGAGTGTAAAATAAGAGTCCCATGATTTGGAATGATGTAAAAGTTGCCAGTTTTACAATGTTCTTTTCACCATTATGTTCAGTTTAGTTCTGTTCAAGAACTTTTAGTTTGTACTACTTCAGTTCATGCCTTCCTATGTTTGATGGTCACCGTCATTATGAGTTCTGTGTTTCAGCTGTGTTTGATTTAATCATCTCGTTTGTATTATGTTAAAGTGTTTGCTACTCCCTGCCTGCCTTTTGGAATTACAACTTTGTCTCTAAGTCTCTTATGCTCATTAAGGCTGCATTTATTTCATGCAGAAAACAGAAAAAACAATAATATTGTGAAATATTATTACAATTGTCAGCATCATTACTCCAGTCTTCAGTGTCACATGATCCTTCAGAAATCATTGTAATATGCTGATTTATTATCGATGTTGGAAACAGTTGTGCTGCTTAATATTATTTTATAACCTGTGATACTTTTTCAGGATTCTTTGATGAATAAAAAGTTAAAAAATATCAGCATTTATTTAAAATAGAAATCTTTTGTAACAATATACACTACCGTTCAAAAGTTTGGGGTCAGTAATTTTTTTTTCTTTTTTTTTTTGAAAAAAAATAATACTTTTATTCCGCACAGATGTGTTAAATTGATAAAAAGTGATAGTAAAGATTTATATTGTTAGAAAAGATTTATATTTTAAATACTTTTTAACCTTTTATTCATCAATGAATCCTGAAAAAAGTATCACAGGTTCCAAAAAAATATTAAGCAACACAACTATTTTCAACATTAATAATAACTGAGTATCAAATCAGCATATTAGAATGATTGCTGAAGGATCATGTGACATCATGAGCTCTTGAGCAAAGACTATAGTATAACACAAGACACGTCACTCGTATTATTATGAATGGGAGAAAGTGCAACGCGCAATATGGCGGAATAAGTCCCGCCTTCTAAATAAGAGCCAATCGCCGATTGGTAAAGTCATCGCGTCACTACAGCGGCCGTTAGAAGGTCCGGTTCCTTTAGAAACAGTCAGAAGCGCGCCTCCGAAATGAGGCACAAGAGATGCGCATTTAGGACTGCGCATGCGCATTAGGTTGATCCAGCCTGAAAAAATACCGTTCTTTGTTATGATTCGAGCGTTTAGAAACAAAATTTATAAGACAGTTGTCAGATTTTATTGGTGATCTCAAATATGAAATTTAATCGAAAGCTTGGCAAACAGCTTTAGAGAATTTGATGTTTCCCCATTTAAAGAGATAGGAGCTGCACTTGGATGCCCGAGAGGCGTTTCAAAGATGGCCGCCGAGTGAAATAACTTGTCTTAAAGGGACTTTGCTCTTGAGGTCAAATTAATGCTGCGACATTTCATTTACTAGGAGAAAAGATATTCTCTGGAACACCTAAATGAAAAAATAGCAGGGTTTGACTATGGCTATTAAAAAAATAAACCCAGTGTAATTGTTACTCTAAAGACTATGAAAGACTATGCTATTAAGCAAACTGCATCACAGTTACTGCTAGTGTTGCCTTTTCTATTGGCTGATTTAATTGATCCTAACAGCCCACATTGGCATCTTTACCTGTTGTTGAGGGATTTGTGACATAATTGCACCCGTTGTGACAAAAGGGCTTGCAATCTAATTCCTAAACACCATTTTATGACACATTACCTGAGTATTATGACTTGATTTGGACTTCTTTCCGAGTTGTGGTGCATGAAGTTTGAAGGGAAACGTGCGACAGGCCAAAGTACTATGCGACTTCAGAAATATTTCAAAGACTCTGGCTCTTAAACATCAGATTCAGCAAATATACCACTGGAAATTGAGGTCACCAAATGGGAACACTTCTTTGTACAAGGGTCACCTCTTTGTACAAGTGCGACCAATTGCTTGACAAACTGAAGACACTCTCATTTTGAGACTCTCACTTACACAGTTCAATTCATGTGACCAACAATATCAGCTTCTTGGGGACAACACACAGGACAGGATGCATTCTGCCTTTAAAAGCAGATAAGAGCAGAAAGATTTATTTGGTAAAGTAATACACATAATATACACAGAAAAAAAGTGCACTTATATTTCTGAGAGTTATAAAATTAAAATATTTTGATGAGCACCTCTTTTCTTGTAATGTCATCAAAACCAAAGAATTTGATTTGGTAAAGCTGCCTGGTGACTTGGATATTAATCAGCATTATGTCACTCCTATACAACATTTTTTTTGTTAATTTGTTAGGGATGTTTTTGGTTAATGATGAACTGATTTGTGAGCAGGTCATATTTGATGAATGTTATTTAAAGATGTGTTTGAATGCTTTGTATGATGAATGTTTTGAAATGCTTATTTTTCTGTTAACAGTATTTATTTATTTTTTTACAATATTCCATGTTAAAAAACAGAAAAATGCAAGTATTACAACATAAAAATACATTAAAATCTTTAATGTTGGGTGTGATTAATCACGATTAATTACAGAAAAATGTTTAATTAGTTATAATTAGTTATAGCAGAGGCCTCCAAACTCTGTCCTGCAAAGTTTAGCTCCAACCCCAGTTAAACACATGTGAATCAGCTAATCAAGCTCTGAAACTTTCATACAGGTTTGTCAGAGCGGGTTGGAGCAAAACTCTGCAGGACAGTGACCCTCCAGGACCAAGTTTGGAGAGCCCTGAGTTATAGAGTTAATTTTTTTAATTAATTTATTTACAGAGGAAGATCATCCTTATTGGAAAAACAGGAGATGGCTAAAGCAATGCTAGGAATACAATTCCTAGAAAAAAGTATTCATCCCTGTACCTTCAGCTAATTCTGATACAGCTAAATCTGTTAAAAGTGATGAAATGGTGGATGGAAGAAAGATCACAGTTATTGAGACACCTGGACCCTTTGACACATATTGTGATAAGGAGATCAAATCTGAGATCATCAAATCTCTCATTGAATGTGCTCCTGCTGTTCATGCCTTTGCCATTCTTCTAAATGTTGGAAGAAACACAAGACATGAAAACGAGGTGGTACAACAATTTCTGAACACACTGACAGAGGAACATGTCCTGAAACACACAGTGTCAGTCATCTTATTCATTCATTGTGAGCAACTAAAAGGACAGACCATTGAAAGATTTAAGGCTAAATCCAAATTACTGGAGCTTGACAATTACTGTAGAGGTCGCTGTCACGACCCATTGGTGGGGTTACAAGAGAAACAGCGTTCAGGTGAAACATTTGCTGGACACCATTGCCAAGATGTTGAAAGAGAAATGCTACAACAATGAGCTGCTTCAAAAGGTGGAGAAAGAAATTCAAGAGAGATAGGAGGACAATTTGTCTCAGATGTGAAGCAAAAAAAAATTCTGGAGCAAGTTGCAGGAGCAACAACATGCTGACTGGTGCTTTTTTGGGTATAGGTGTTGAATTAGCTGCAGTTGGGAGAACTTGTAATTTTATTAAAAGCATTTTGCTCATTACACGCAGTGCTAAAATCCAAGCTACCAGCCACAGCTGGGGTTGCAGTGTCAGCAGTGGAGGCCGTGGATGCAGGAGGAGAAGCTCCAGAAGTTAAGGATGTTGCTGATGGAGGAGAAGCTACAGAAGTTGAGGCAGCAGGAGGAGCAGGTACAGCAGTTGAGACTGCGAATTCAGAAGGAGAAGCTGCAGAATTTAAAGATGTGGCTGATGGAGGAGAAGCTGCAGCAGTTGAGGTAGCAGGAGCAGCAGCTGGAGCAGCGACAGGTCCTGTGATTCTCAGAGCTGCAGCTCTTACAGGAGCCATTGGAGGAGCAGCCACTGGATGGAAAGATGCTGAAGAAGCTGATTCAGTGTATAATGCAATAAAAAAGCAGCTGGGTGTATAGTGTCAGCGGCAGCAGGAGGAGCAGCAGCAGCATTTGAGGCAGCGGCAGCAGCATTTGAGGCAGCGGCAGCAGGAAGAGCAGCAGCATTTGAGGCAGCTGCAGCAGGAGCAGCAGCAGCATTTGAGGCAACGGCCGCAGGAGGAGCAGCACTTAAGGCAGCTGCAGCATGAGGAGCAGTTGCCGCAGCATGGGGAACAGCTGCCGCAGCATGGGGAGCAGCTGCCGCAGCATGGGGAGCAGCTCCCGCAGCATGGGGAGCAGCTCCCGCCGCATGGGGAGGAGCTGCCGCCGCATGGGGAGCAGCTCCCGCCGCATGGGGAGCAGCTCCCGCCGCATGGGGAGCAGCTCCCGCAGCATGGGGAGCAGCTGCCGCAGCATGGGGAGCAGCTGCCGCAGCATGGGGAGCAGCTCCCGCAGCATGGGGAGCAGCTGCCGCAGCATGGGGAGCAGCTCCCGCAGCATGGGGAGCAGCTGCCGCAGCATGGGGAGCAGCTCCCGCAGCAGGAGGAGCATTTGCAGCAGTTGAGGCAGCAGGAGGAGCATTTGCAGCAGTTGAGGCAGCAGGAGGAGCATTTGCAGCAGCAACAGGTCCTGCGATTCTGTGAGGTGTTCTCGGAGCTTCTGCTCTTGTGGGAATCATTGGAGGGGTCGTCACTGGATTGAAAGATACAGAAGAAGCTGATTCAGTGTATGACGCAATTAAAAAGTTGCAAAAGTTAACTATGAAAATGCAAAAGTTGGTGGAGAAAGTACACAGCAAAATTCCCAGTGGTAAATTAACAATGCTCTGTGTCTTAGCATGGGATCCACTCTAGAGAATGTTAAACACTAACATTGAAGCAGTGTTGCAGTTAATTAGATAATTAAGTCATTAATTAAATGATGATTAACGATTTGTGATGATACCTGCTGTTAACAGGCAGAATCACTAAGTGAAAGATGAATAAGAGAAACACAAGAAAAACTGATTTCAGCCACAGCCAAGCTGTAACACGACAGATAACTATACTAACAAATAAGTAAACACTTATTAGACTTACATTTTCACATAAACGCACACATAGAGAGTAAACTTTGAAAGTTAAAGTGCAGGACGATATACTGTATGTTCTTCTCTAAACTCCGCTGGCTGGTTGGCTAACTGAAGTTTCTCGCTCGCCACCTTGATGAGTCGTTCATGAACGATTCGTTCAATTTGAGCAAATCTTTGATATGACTTTGGAACTTTGAGTTGTCTCATCAAGGGATTTGTTTATTTAGGATTGACCGCGCAACATCCTATAGGTTCTGTACAAAAAACAGAATTAGTTCACCTCTTGAGTCTTCGGGTTTGGGTTTGTGTCGTTCGTTTGTTCATCCCCTGACAGCCCCATAGGCTATAATGCAGTCTGTACCGGAAAGAGAAATGATTAGTTCACCTCCCGAGTCTTTGGGTCTGAGCTGTTCATTCTTTTGAAATGAAGCGGTCACGTGACAAAAGAACAAATGACTCAAACCCCGAAGACTCGAGAGGTGAACTAGTCAATTCTCTTTCTAGTACAGACTGCATTATAGCCTATGGGACTGTCAGGGGATGAACGAATGACTTGAACCCAAAGATTCGAGAGGTGAACTAATCAATTCTGTTTCCGGTACAGACTGCATAGCTTCAGCTTATGGAGATATGACGTGACAAAAGAATGAATGACAGATCGGGATGTGAGGTAATTTAACAGACATAGCCTGAAGCAATGAATTAATCATTTCTCTTTGTCATAATTTGGCCTTGGATGCATAATAGTTTTTTTTTTTTTTTTTTTTTTTCTTATTCGAAAAATGATTAACGTTGCATAATTTTATGTTTTAATTTTCTTTAAAGAGTGACATCTACTTGTCTGGCATGCGTAATAAAGCGTTTTTAGTCATTTGCGTGGATCCGTGTGAACGGATAGTTTTGGTAATGTTGTCATCTGTACAAAGAAAAACCTTTCCATTTTTAGTACATCATTATTGTGTAAATGTACCCTAATAAGCTGATTCTTGATGGTGTATACTTCATTTTTGTGCATGTACACAGGGCTTTCGAACAGTTGAACGCACAGCCTTGGAAAGCATACTCTATTTGACTCGTACAAATACACAGGCGTTCGACGCATGCGAAGTTTTGAGCAATCTCTCGCCATGAGTTACAACCCATGTAAATATATTTGTATTCTTTCATGCTAGAGCTGTACAAGTGAGGGTACTTTCTAACCTCTTCGCACAATTTCTCATCTATGTAGGCCTCCATTGTTGCTGTAGCTTGCATGAGCTCCGGTCTGTTCTGTTTACTCATGTTTTCTTCGACTACCTTGTGAATCGACGCTTTATCCAATAAACTAATTACTGCAAAAAATTAAATAAATAAATACATAAAATGCGCATGTGCGACCTGTGCTTACAAGTACACGTGGTTACAAAAATCCGGCAGTGCGCGTACTCTTCTGATGACGAAATTCGCGTTGCGCGCTGTACGCTGATCCTCACGTACGCGTAAAAAGTGAGCTATACATTGGGCTTTACTGTAGTCTCTCAGTCATGGTAATGTAGAACTTTATATATTAACACAGTTTTGATAAAGAGTTAAACACTAAGATCAGAGAATCAGGTCACTATACTATGATCATACCATCTGATCAGGCTTCCCCTGAATGCTTTTTTCAATATATTTTATATAATATATATATATAATATATTTTCCATGACGGTGATTTCAAACAAAACACTTTCATTAAAACATTAACATCTAAACCTCTGTTAATTCTCAATAAGAACTTCAGTAGATGTCTGACAGAAATAAATTCAGTCTGGTTAGTAATAAGTGAAGCTGGTAATGCTGTTTGTGGAGTTGTTTAATCTTTCTCTGCTGAGATCATGAGAGATTTATTTCTTTTATTTTCAGTTGATTTAATCTAAAGCCCGGGATACACTGCGCGATTTTTGGCTGTCCCAGATGAAAGATTGCCATCATGAAACAATCGTGACGATTTCTGTGATCGTGGCTCTTAATCAGTGAAAAAAAAATTCTATAACCTATGATCATAATTGTTACTCAAATTACATTGCAATGATCTTGTGTTTTGTAACAAAGATTATATGAAAAAAAAGTACATTAATAGATTCTCCAGAAAGCAGATTTCTGATAAAACATTTCGTCTTTAGAATAACCTGTAGTCATGAATGATGCATTAGCACAAGTAAAGTCAGTGTCAGTATTGAGCTCATGTGGCCTTTGAGGTCATTTTCACAGAGAGAGTAACTCACAGGATTTCCCTGAGCGCCACCACCTGTTTGTCCACCACCTGGCTCTTTTTCACAAGATCTTCAACAACACTGTGAAAAGAGAATTAATTGTTTCAGATGGACATTTAATACCTAAAATAAACTGTAATTTTTGACAGATTCAATGAAATGAGAGAATCAGCTATTAGAAAACATTCAAATGAAAGCTGAAGACACACCTGTGGTCTTGAAGCACCTGCTGCTGGAGTTCAGAAATCAGCCCTAGAATGTCCTGCTGATTCTCTACATGAACCCAAACAAAAACCTCTTTAACTGAAGCTCAATCACACTGCCATTAGTCTGCAGACAGTTTCTGTTAAAGAGATCTAAAATGGCACTGAATCTTACCTTTATCAGTCAGAACTTGACTTTTCAGCAGTTCTATGTTCTGAAACGGCCCGTCCATCTTATAATGAAGAGTGGGAAAGAGGTCAAGATTAATCTACTCCATTAATGTCACTGACTACATGTGAACTATAATCCCAGTGTAGCAAAAGCAGTGCTATTTTAGTATTATATATTTGATTAAACTATTTATTCATATTTTTATATTTGTTTTAACTTGGCGTTTAAGTTTTAGTAATTTTGTTATAGGTCATTTTTATATATTTATTTATTTTTTTTTTTGGGGGGGGGGGGGGGGTATATATTTTTATTACTAATTTTAGCACTTCAACTTAGCAACATTTCTCATTTAAGTGTTTTAAGTTTGCATTCTTATCTAATATTTAATTTTATTTCAGCTTTATTTTAATGAATAAAAAAGGTTTGAACTAGTTTTAGTTAACAATGACAGAAAAGGCAACATCAACCACAATTTTTTGACATTGACATTTTGACTCATTTGATCAAACTGACAAAATATTTTTATTTTTGAGCTCAATAGAGGGTAGTTCCAGGAACTAGCAACCAGGGTGGTTCCCTGAGAACTAATAGATCCCCTAAGGCCGTGTTCCTGGTTGCATTCGCATTGCCAGTAGGAACTCTGAAGTGACAAAACCCGCGCTTGTTGTAGTGACTTTTATTTTGACGGCACTGAGAACACCAGAGCCTTAGCACACAGCGCTCGTATTCTCCATTTGTTTATGATCTGTTTAACAGCCCTGTCTAATGCGTTATAAGAAAGAACTGTTATACAAAGAAAGTAGACAGTATATGAAAAATTATTTGCATTTGCAGTGTGGTTGATTCCCAATGTCAATAGCTGAGCAGAAATACATAATCATGTTTTGCTTGGTCCAAAGTTGCATTGGATTTTCTCTTTAGCGTAAAGGTTGAGAGGTCCATCTATCACTGTTTTTCATGTTTATAGAGTTAGTTTGTGGAGTAAATATATCGATTATAAACTGTGTGTACACTGCTTTTTAAAAGTTGTGCTGGGTTAGGCCCAGTTTTAGGAATGATGAAAAGGTTCCTCCGGTGCGAAAGCCCCTGTAGATGGACCTCTCAACCTTTACACTAAGGAGAAAATCCAACGCAACTTTGGACCAAGCAAAACATGATTATGTGCGAATGCAACCAGGAAAACTGACCTAGGGGAACTATTGGTTCTCTGAGAACCCTGGTTGCTAGTTCCTAGAAATAAGTTCCTAGAACTACCCAGAGCGAAAGCCCCTTATCACTGTTTTCCATGTTCATAGAGTTAGTTTGTAGAGTAAATATATAGACTATAATCTGTGTGTACACGGCTTTTTAGTTCCCCAAAAGGAGTTCCTAGAACTAAAATTGTTCTTATTTCCTGCGTTTTGAACACAGCAAAATCCGGGCACTTCCTGCAATAGTTCTAGGAACTATGAAAAGGTTCCTCCGGTGCGAAAGCCTCTTATGTGCCAGTGTACTTCTGAAATTTGACTTAGTCATATTAGTGCTGTCAAATCGATTAATTGCGATCAATAGCAGTCAAAGTCAACATTCCGAAGCTTTGTCCCAAACCACAACCAATACCCTCATTCACTATTTCCTACATTAGTTTACTAATACAGTCCACTTGAGAGAGTGAATGAAAACAAATGAGTGAATTTAGACACTGATGAACACCAGAATCATTGAAGGACAGAGAAGCAAGAACAGAAAAAGATTAAATCAACTGAAGTTAAAAGAAGACATAGAACAACTCCAAAAACAGCATTGCCAGCTTTATTTATTAGTCAGAAGTCAGAAAGAGCTTTATTGCCATGTATGCTTACACATACAAGGAATTTGTCTTGGTGATAGAAGCTTCCACAGCACAGACAAAATAATAGGGACTGTTTACAAAAAGAAAACACATATATGCAAAAATGCACAATATACAACGGACCAAGAGTTATGGTGTGCTAAATAAATATGAGTATAATGTTGCATATTTATTGCCCAGTGGGGGCATTTAACTGTTCATGATGTACAAATGATCACTAATGCTCAATCAGCACTTGATTATCTCATTAACTCCAACACTGCTTCAATGGTACTTTAAGGGTACGTTTACATGACAACAATTAACTAAAAACAGACAACAGCATTGTCAAAATGATCCTTGTTAACACGGATCTGTGAAAATGACTAAAGGCTGTTTTATACATGCCAGGCCAGTAGTTGGCGATGTCACTTTATCAAAAAACACAGCGCGAAAGTGTAATACGCATGTGTGAGCACATGATATGCATGCTCATGACGTCACTGTTTTCACAGATTAACTTTTTTCTTGTTTACATGAACACAGTAACAGTATCATTTTCGAAACCTTACACTTTTTTTAAAAGCTTGCGTTTTCAGGCCCTCAAAACGCTGCTGTCGCGTAAATGAGCGACCAAAATGGATAAAAAGTTTTCCATTTTTATTTGAAAACCATGTTGTGTAAACAGCCCCTCAATCTGTATAGTGTGCACACACATGAACACAAGGCAGTGTTAATTTAACATGGGCATTTTTCTGTGTAATATTACAGAAATCTTACCTATTTCATTTATGTATGACTGACATATGTGAATCACAATAAGTTTATTAGTTTGTTTATGTTAAAACTATGTAATCCAAATTTATGGAAAATTTGAATGTAATTCAGATACATAAAACTTAAGTTTGGACTGAAATATTTTTGAGTGAATGCAGGGAACTGTGTGTGCCTTTAAATCCAGTCCTTAACCTGATGATGCAAACTATCATGGTGGTGCCCATCGCGTGTTATACATCGGCTAACATGATCATTATAAAGGTGTGTAATAATAAAAATAATAAGGTGATACGTTTTAAAATAACGGTCACCTTAAAAACTCACACTGGGGGCTCAGCTAGAATTTTTTAAACTTACCTGTGAAAGGGTTAAAATGCAAAATATATGACGCAAAATGCTAAAAATCTGTAAGAGCGATGATAACATAGCTAAAACCACCTGACGAAATTCACGTCACTGTACACACAAGCACACACACAAAAGGGTACGTGTAAAAAATAAGTATTGGGGCTTAAATAAAGCAAGGAGGAGGCAAGACAGGTAAGCAGCAAAACAGGTATATTTATTTGCTGGTATCGGAGAAGCAGCAAGAGAAATGAATGGATGAGTATATAGCAGTCTGATAGTTTGGTCAAACTTAGCTTGCAGGTAACTGAGTTAATTGTTTTGCAGATGACTGGCGTGGAATAGGACCAGAGAATAAGATTGCAGGAGTTCTGGTGGAGGACGACGGAAGAAGAAGACAGGTCAGTATCTCAAGTGAGTAGAGCAGGTAGGTAGTCAGGTTAGCGATGGTTAGCAATGATGAGACCAGACAACTGGCCTTCTTGTGCTTTTAAGGGATAGGACAGTGGAGACTGACAGGAAAGCATTGGGTTGAGAGAGGGGAACGGGATCAGCAAACGACCTCGAGTCGGGATTCAAATCCAGGTCAGCCAGAGGCGCAGTTGCGCTATATGTCAGTGCGCTAACCACTAGGCTATCAGCGCCAACAGTGAAGGCTGATTTTAATGCAACTTCTCTCCATTTCTGTTTGTTATGCCTTTTTTCCCCCACATGCTATCAAAGATCAAAAAGATGGAATTTCATTCAAGAGACAAACATTTTTCATTTAAAATTAAATTAAAGCAAGTTTATTAGTCTGCTGTCACTTTAAGAGCTGCACGGATCCAATATTTTGTTTCACGTGTGCTCTTATTCTGTTTACTCCACTTAAGTCTTAAGACATAACTGGGTGTATTTACATGAATACTCACCAAGACAGGCACTTTGACATAAGGGTGTGCATAATTAATTAATTAACTTATTAATTAAGTTAAAGGATTAGTTGACTTCAGAATTAAAATTTCCTGATAATTTACTCAGCCCCATGTCATCCAAGATGTTCATGTCTTTCTTTCTTCAGTCAAAAAGAAATGAAGGTTTTTGAGGAAAACAAAGGACTCAACACGATCCCAGATGAGGAATAAGGATCTTATCCAGCAAAACAATCTGTCATTTTCTAAAAAAAATTAAAAGTTAAATACTTTTTAATCACAAATGCTCGTCTTGCACTGCACCACGCATTACATAATCACGTTGGAAAGGTCACTCGTGACGTAGGCAGAAGTCTTATTTGATTTTCTCCTCCAACTTCAAAATCGTCCGACATTGTTGTTTTACCTTTTTTGTAAAGGGCGTTTGACTTAGTCTTTGCACATTCGCTTTGTAAACACTTGCTCGGTACTTCCGCCTACGTCACGCGTGACCTTTCTAACATGATTGCATAATGCGTGGCGCATCGCAGAGCTAGTGGAATTTGTGGTTAAAAAGTATTAAAAAGTATTAAAAAAAATTCTTTTTTTTTTTTTTTTTTTTTTTTTTTTTTTTTCCTCAAAAACCATAATTTCTTTTCGACTGCTGAACACAAAGGAAGATATATGGAAGAATGTCAGTAACCAAACAGATCTTGCCCCTCATTACCATAGTAGGAAAAAAAATACTACGGTAGTTAGTCAAGGGGGGTGAGATCTGTTTGGTTACTGACATTCTTCCAAATATTTTTCTTTGTGTTCAGCAGAACAAAGAAATTTATACAGGTTTGGAGCTACTTGAGGGAGAGTAAATGATGACAGAATTTACATTTTTGGGTGAACTATCCCTTTAAGCACAAATCTCACCACATCCTGCTGGATCTTCACTCTGATTTGATTGGCTCTTCGTCTGGAACTTTCTATTCTCTTCTCTAGTGAAGGGGAGGGGTTTCGAGACTGTTCCTCCAGAAGGTTCTGCACAGTGAGGGCAGCGTCATTTATGACGTGTTTAAATTTGACATGACAGCACACACATGTTAGAGGAACACTGAACTCATACCTGTAGCTCTGCCTCCTCCTGCTCCAGCATCTTTCTAAGGATATCTGTGGCATGTTTCTGCACGTTGGGGTCCTGAGAATGATGGCGAACAACATTAAAGTGATGACGGAATTTACTAATGAAGGGATCTGTAGGGCCCTATAAGACTAATCTGAACAGCCAATCAGAGTTCTCTTTCTCTCGCTCTAAGGCCCGACACCGATTCTACATACTGAATCAGTCCAAAAAACCCAACAGCGTCTGACTAGAGCCAACAGTGTGGAACACTCCAGAAAAACTATGTTGGTGTGTGGCATGGTGTGTCACATAATAAAACAGAAATAGAGAAAGCTACAGGCTTCCTGCTTGTTCTGCAAACATTTAAGAGAGTTACTGTTATCATAACGGGGACCCGACACGTACTGTATCACTGAGAGCTGTTATGAGTTGTTTCTGGTTCACCTACAGCAGATGGAGGAGGATGAGGGCCCAGGCATTGTGGCAGCGGCTGGAGAACTATCACAGGAGGAGAGGGAGTGCAAGCTGGGTTCACAGGCTTTGGTGCTTGCGGGGCTTGCCGTTTTTTGGTTGATATCTGCGGGCTTGCAGCAACAGACTGGGGTGAGCTCTGTGGCAGCGGCTGGAGAACTATCACAGGAGGAGAGGGAGTGCAGGCTGGGTTCACAGGCTTTGGTGGTTGCGGGCCTTGCCGTTTTTTGGTTGATATCTGCGGGCTTGCAGCAACAGCCTGGGGTGAGCTCTGTGAGCAGGACACAGTGGAGATCGTGTCCATGACCAGTGGTTTTTGTGGCTGCATGGTGGAAATAAGTAATCAAAAAGGATGTTTAAACAATAGATTTCATAAATTCTTTAACAATTTAACCAATTGTTAAGTTTTTTTTTACAATAAAAGTGTCCTATGAAATGTGGATCCTACCCCAGTCCCCCTCCCCCGACAACAGTCTGTTAACATTGGCTCAATCAGAAATATATTGAGCCAACGCTATCTCACAACTAATTCGTACATATTTTAAAAGGTGGCTAATTCGTACAACCTCAATTCATACAATACAATTTGGATTTGTCTAAACCCCAGTGACGGGTATGTTTAGGGGTGGGGTTAGGGGTCATTCATACGAATTCTCACGAATTTGGCAACTCGTAGAATACGTACGATTTAGCATAAAACGTACGAAATTGTATGAGTGATGTTGTACGAATTAGCCACCTTGTAAAATATGTACGAATTGCCATGAGATCAGGGTGGTTGAGCCAATGGAAAAATTTAATTTTTCCAAACCATGTTACTGGTTCAATTAAATATTGTTAATTTGTAGTAGCAATTGTTTCATTGTCCCAAAAGAAAAAAAAATGTATGAAAAACATAAATGCATTAAACAAAATACAGAACACAGAAAACAGGGTTGACATTTTATCACATCTCTTTATTAACAAATCAGTTCCAACACAGGATATTTGGTGAAATACCTTAAACAAGGAAAAACAGAATATATTCAAGATGTCTTCTGCATCTTTATATGGTGAAGAAAACTTTTAGAAGCGGCAATGCGTAAGTCAAAAACCTGCAAATAAATAGAAGGAAAACAATAACATTAATGACAGTTCCCCTGCATCACATCTATTTAGTGACAGAACAGAGGTTACAATATAACGAGGATGAGACTGTCAATCGATATAGATTTTTCTTTCTCATTTATTTCAAATTTTTAGGCAACCAGGTAAATTACTTTAAGTTAACCAACAATTCTTTTTTACAGTGTGCGATTCACTTCTCGCAAGACAGACAGCAAGATCCAAAACTCTTTTGCCGAAGATTAAGAGACTGAAGAATATTTAAACGCGTTTATAGTATATTCGGAAAGTACTCAAACTCCTTCACATTTTTCAATTTTGTTATGTTGCAGCCTGATATTACAATTGTTTAAATTAATTTTTCTCATTAATCTACACTCAGTACCCCATAATGACAAAGTGCAAACAGAAATTTAGAAATGTTTGTAAATTTATTAAAAAGAAAAATTAGTTTTACCAAGTATTCAGACCCTTTACAACAATACTTGATATTTATCTCAGGTGCCTCCCATTTCTCTTGTTTGTTGCTGAGATGTTTCTGTACCTTGTTTGGCGTCCACCTGTGGTAGACAGATACATAGAAAGGCACACACCTCTCTATAACAGGCTTCACAACTGGAAATGCAAATCAGAGCAAAAACTAAGCCACAAGGTCAAAGGAACTGCCTGAAGGTTCCCAAGAGCACAGTCGCCTCCATAATTCTCAAATGGAAGAAGTTTGGCACAACCAAGACTCTTCCAAGAGCTGGTCGCCTGGCCAAACTGAGCAATCGGGGGAGAAGGGCCTTAGTAAAAGAGGTGACCAAGAACCCAATGGGACAAAGTTCCAGAAGAACAAACATCACTGCAGCCCTCCACCAGTCTGGGCTTTATGGCAGAGTGGCTAGACGGAAAGCCCAGAGAATCTTGTTCCTCACAGTCTGAGAGTCCTTCAGGTGCTTTTTTGCAATCTCCAAGCGGGCTTTCACATGTTTAGACTTCCGTCTAGCCACTCTGCCATAAAGCCCAGATTGGTGGAGGGCTGCAGTGATGTTTGTCCTTCTGGAACTTTGTCCCATCTCCACACGGGTTCTCTGGAGCTCAGTCAAAGTGATCATCGGGTTCTTTGTCGCCTCTCTTACTAAGGCCCTTCTTCTTCAATTGCTCAGTCTGGCCAGTCCTGGTTGTACTAAACCTCTTTCATTTGAGACTTAATGTCTCAGAAAACCCTATTGAAATTTCTCAATTTTGTTATAAGTTTTATTCGAATTTGTATAAATCTAAATTGAATATAGATGATTTAGATACTGTAAGCACCTTAGTAATGTTAATTATATTAAACATAATGAAAAATTTTTGTGTAACTCGCCAATTACTGTCGTTGAGGTTAAGGAAGCTCTCAGTTTAAAAATAACAAGTTGCCTGTAATGATGGGTTAACAGCTGAATTTTTAAGTTATATTCTGAGTTTCTAAATTCTTTCCCTTCCAAGTGTATATAGAGAGTTTAAATTGCTCTGAGATTACTGTTAGTGCGAAGCAAGGTGCCATTCGTTTAATACCAAAGCCTAAAAAGGACACTCTTTTCTAAGAAAATTGGAGACCTATCAGCCTTTATAATGATGAATATAAATCGTTTGTCCTTATTTTCTCTAGGGCGTTTCAAGTTGGTTTTGAACTCCATTATTGATGAAAATCAATCCGGTTTTATGAAAAACTGTCATATTTTTAATAATATTAGACTTGTCTTCAACCACCCTTCCCCCCCCCCTTTTTGTGTGAAAAAAGCCGTTTTTTTGAAAGCTCAGTGAAATTAGGTCATGGTACCACATACAGATTTCTTTTAGAAAGAGGAATTCGACAAGGCTATTTTTCGGAAATCATAATTCTGATAAAAGTATTTTAATTAGTCAGCTAGTTTTCATATGCTTCAGGTTTGAATCTTAATATCGAAAAGTTTCTTTGAATTTTAATCCTGCCTTTGAAAAAGAGAGTTCTTCTGTCAAAAGAAGGAATTTCTAGACTAACCTCTATTTCTTTATCTACATTTAGACAATAAAACTGTTAAAACTATTGAACAGATTTTATTTTATTTTTTTTTATAGAAGAATTGCTCTACATTCATAAATCTGTTGTTGTTGTTATAAATTTAATAAAAAATGGTGGCCTTGATTTTCTAGATTTCTCTAAATAATACTCTCAAAATCATTTGGTTAAAATTTTGTTTGAAAACAACTTTGTTGGGGGTTATTTTATTTGGAATAACCATTATTTTGTATGAGCACAAAAGTTTTTTTTTTTTTTTTAAATGCTGGTTTGATATGGGTATTGTTTTAGTTCGTCATTTGTTTAACACTCAAGGTTATCTTATGACATATGAGTTTATTGTGGACTTTACTTTTCCTGTGACTCCCAAGGAATTCTCTTTTGTATTCTCTGCGATTAATTCTGGTGTCATTTCTTTGAGCCCCTTTCACCCAGAGATTCCGGAAAATGCACTGATAATGTGTTTGATTTAGGTTCACTGCCAGTGATTTTCTGGAATCTCTACGTGCATTCACACACATCCCGTAAAGATTCCTTAAAGACACGTGACATCGATGTGACGTGTGATGTCTCCACAGCGTATTAAAGTTTGCTTATGATCTGTGATTTCTCTTTCGAGAAACCACGCTCGTGCATTATCTTTCTGATTCGATCATAAACTAGTGCATCTCTGCTTCAGCGTCATCACTACGACACGCCCCTTACGGCATTGATTACGGCTTTTGTTCACACAGGGCGCGTTCCAGTGTTGTCACCTGTTGTGATCCCGGCAATGTTAAGTCACTTTCACACAGCACGTTGATCTCATAAAATTTCCAGAATGCCTGTGTGAACGCAAACACGGATTGATTCCGGGACGGGGACCTATAACATTGCTGGGATCAGAACCAGAACGCGTTCTGTGTGAACAGCCGTAATCAATGCCGTAAGGGGCGTGTCCTAGTGACGACGCTGAAGCTGAAATCTTACGGGATCATTACGGAATGTGTGTGAACGCAGGTGCAGATTTCAGAAAATCGCTGGCAGGGTGAATGAACCAAAATCAAACGATCCCGGGACACATCAGGGTATTTTCCGGAATCTCTGAGTGAAAGGGTGAATCAATCCCAGGGCATTCTGGCAATTTTATGGAAGTTTGCTGGGATCAATGTGCTGTGTGAAAGGAGCTTTAGAGAGATGTGATATGTACATTTTAACAGGTAAAATTTGTTTTTCACAGTCCAAAGACAATTTTTATCTTTTAATGTTTGTATATTAGCATTAATTATTATACATAGGCTAATTTATTATTATTATTAACACCCAAAAAGCATGACTCGAATGTTGTATCACTAATAATCATCATAAATATTAGCGATAAAATAAATAGGCCTATCACTAATAATAGGTATCCTATTCGAGTGAGGTGATTCAATCTTTGTTAGATTTCTTAAATGGGGTGGCACAGCGTGTCGCGTTCAGTGTAGACAGTTTTTAGTTGTTGCGGCGCGACGCGATAAAAGTCGCGTCTTGTGTAGACACGGTGTAATACCACCGTGTAACCACTATATGGCTGTAAAACCCTATAGCCTATAAACATTCCCTTGCATGGGAACAACATCATTCTCAGACTCAGTGCGACCAAGGCTATATTTTAAAATATATTGGCTAATTTAGTGTTTACATAGCCTACCATTTACTTCTTGTTTATTTACTTATCTATTTAATAATTTACTTCATTTTATTATCACGGGAATGACGCGCGCGAAATGTGAATCGTTTGTCCATCATTTTGGGAGCTATTGGTGATAAATGAAAAATGTCACGTCGAAATATTTCCGTTTTAAAACATGAAGGCGAGCTGCATATGCTGGTGAAGAAGTCTCAAACTTCAGTCATTCACTGCAGAAAGTGAAAGTAAAAACTGATCGAGCTTTTATGCATCTGATGCTGCACTAACGGGGTATCTGTGAATAAGCTACTTCAAAATACTGATTGCAGTAGGCCTTTCTGTCTTAATTTAATTTCTTATATATAGTGAAATGAGAAGATAATTATTTGAAAAAGATTTTCATTGATGACTGATGATTACAGTGTTCGGATATATGATAGACTGTTAATCATTTAAATTATAAGTCTATAGGCTAATTCATTTTATAAAAGAGCCAAATGTTTTAAAAACAGTTTCAAGGCGTAGCCTAGCCTAAGCTAATCTCACTTTATCCGCAGGTGATGAGCTATGAAATAATTGCGGGGCAAATGAATTGTAGGCCTAATATTAATTTAATAATAAAAGTAGCATAATAATAATAGCCTAATAATAATTTAATACATTAATTGAAATGCCAAATCTTTGTGATATCGAGGGTGATCCGTCGTGCACCCTGTGCGCTCGTCAGTTGCCTGTTATTTTAAAACCTCCGTCCAGTAAAATATGCAATATATTGGAAGAGCCTAAATATTTGCAAAAACCGCTGAACAGATCGCCTAATCATGTGGACCTTTATAGGCAGCAACATTATCATCCGCCTGCTCTGTTTTCCGTCACTTCACGATCTCCGGTGGAAAGTTTAAAAATATTTCTCTCTGAATTACAGGGGTGACTGGGAGAAAAATACAACCTAAAAGTATATCCCAGAAAAAAAAAGTTTTTGAATTTAGTATTTTTTCACGTCATTACATTGTTTAGAGCATAAGAAACAAATGGGGGGAAAAAAACATTTATGAAAACTTATATTTTATTCATATGTTATGCTATGTCCTCTGTAGTGGACACCAGGGCTAAATTGTTTAAAAAAATAACATGACATGAAATGACATGTATAGGCAAAACAATGGGTTTTTTTTTTTTTTTTTTTTTAATCACCAATCAATTTTTAGGCTTCAGGATTTTTTTAACCAAACTTTGTATAAAGATGATTCTCAACTATGTTATGAAAGATAGAATGGAATGAATCGATATACCATTTTACTTTATGCAATATGTGGGTAAAATAGTCATACATAGATTTTCCCATTCAATACAATGCATCTATACACTGTATCTAATTTGCATATTAATGTGTTCTTGGAGCAACATGCAATGAAAAAAGAAGTGTAATAATGGGAGTAATAATTGGCAACATTTTCATAATAATATCTAATAATTAATAGGAATATTGATATATAATTTATTTCGCTATTCATCTCCTAAAATGCCCGATAAACATGATTTAAGTCCCAGTGTCCTCTACAGTGGTCATGTATGAAATCAATGCCCTGTTTCGTAACAGAAAGTCATATTTAGATTATAAACCCCATAACATTTTCCTGAGATGTTGATTTATAACAAACAATTTGAAAATTAATCCGATTTAAATGATAATTACAAAATATTATCATATTTCCAGAAGAGTGCTAATTTTGATTTTCAGTCATATTTAAAGACCAAGTTGTTGTCATAGGGAAACCTCTAAAAATTTGGTTTCTCTGCATAGCCCTGAATGTGCTCTTTACAGGACATCCAGACTTAAAACTGTGACATGTATGATGTCAGAGAAAATCACGAAAATATAATGTCCACTACAGAGGACAGAAGTCTATTGCTGGGTCCCAGGAGGATATCTCTGACACGTCCACAAATATCTGAGCACTAGAACAGACCCTGGTAACAATTTGCACTACATTGATCATTTTACTATCTGTAAATAGTGTAAAAAGTAGATTACTCACTTCTCTCTGTTTCTCCAAAAGAATCAAGACAGAAAGGGAAAGAGGTTGTTTATGGATGGCCACACCAAGATCATGATTTTACATCCTTCCTTTTTCTGTCCTCCTGCCAAAAACGACCTTCTAACAGTCTTGCCACAGCCCTCCCTTAAAATTCTGAACTTCCTTTTCAAAAATTCCAGCAGGAACCCTGAAGGATGGTGCAGGGACCATGTAGGAATCCTGCAAGACAGAATGAAAATCCTACAGGACAGGGTACATTCCTGCAGTGGGTATGGATTACGACCAGGTCTATGGGGCCAGTGCCCAGGGGCCCTTGACTACCAGAAGCCCGGGGTGGCCCTTGGTCTTAAGGCCATGCGATCCAGGGCTGCGTTTCTCAAAAGCATCATAAGCCTAAATTGATTGTAGAGACCATTGGTGGCAATTATTCTATGATCAACTTACGATGCTTTTGGGAAACGCAACCCAGTTTGGTTCAGAAAACCCATCAACAATGAAAACAAATGTTTATTTATGCTGGAATATATGTGTCCCATAACCTATACAAGGCCTCTTAAACAAGGCTCTTGGACGAGGGCTTTCTGGAACTTCTGCTACTGTTGGGCCCTATGTTAATATGGAGGCCCCAAATCCACAACTATTGCCCCATCTTGTTTCAAATTATATTTATTTGAACAACCCTTCTTTCTTGGTTTGAAAAGTATTGGAAAAATAACTATTTATTATTAAAGTATAACTGCCTATTTTTCCTAAGCTGAAGTGAGACAAAAATTTTTAACACTGGCTAATTTTATGTCTAAATTCTAAATGATCCAACAAAATGGGTATAGAGAAAGCAATAGAGTTTTTATTTTAGCACACTTATTTAAAATTTAAACTGTAAAAACTTACACCCTTCACTCTACAGTTGTTTGAATGACTGTAAAAGATCCACCTTCAAAAAAAAAAAAAAAAGGCAATTAAGCAGAGTGTATATTGGAAATTACAATTTTTTTTACTGGTCAAACCGAATTTTGTAGCTACAGCGCTCAAAACAACTGGTCCAATGCATACCATAATACATGCATTGTAATACATACTGCTAGACTAGTGACATCAAAGCTATCACTGGTTTGCTCATTAATGGTTAACAATGGAGCCAGTGTTTTCCTCAGAATTTTGTGAGACTATGAGGGGTGGACCTCAATTTCCCCGGGGGCAAGAAAAGTCTCTATATTTTAAAGTTAAATCCAGAAATATAAGAGCTCAAACCCATGTTCAGTGAGCAAATGGAACAGTAAAAATTCTTGTACCTGGACTTTAGTACACCCAAACCTCTTTTTAGTTGTTGTGTCTCCATTACATTTACACTAGTTTTAGGAAAACAATTAGCCAAACAATTAGAACAGGCTATAATAATAATAATTATTATTATTATTATTATTATCTCTGAGAAAGTAATATAGCCTATCACGTGAGCAAAGTACGCGCTTCATACTTAAAATAAATTGTATCCTGTTTGATTTGATAAGGGCACTACACCATTTTGCGCTTTCGATTTTAGTTCAACGACGTTAAAGACCTCTTATGTTATGAAGTTTAAAAATATTTTCAGTTCATTATAAAAATATATGGTAGGATTTGAGGCCTCAGAGTGACAACAGTTTGAATATTCATGACCATCCTAACTTCTAGATGCACGATCTGGGGGGAGCAAAATTGTGCTTTCCGATTTAAAATGCGATTTTAAAAGGGGTCATATAATGTCATTTTTACAAGATGTAAAATAAGTCTCTGATGTCCCCAGAGTGTGTATGTGAAGTTTTAGCTCAAAATACCCCACAGATCATTTTTTATAGCATGTTAAAATTGGCACTCTTTGAGCGTGAGCAAAAACGCTCCGTTTTGGTGTGTGTCCCTTTAAATGCAAATGAGCTGCTGCTCTCAAGAAGAGGGCAGAGTTTCAAGAGCTAGTGTTAGCACATAGTGTTAGCAGCGCTGATTACCTCACGCAGACCCACTTAAAATGTTAGAAATGTTCAGCCTTTTATGTTCAAAACGGAGTCTGACAATGATGGAGAGACTCAAGAAGAAGTGACATGATGTAGAATGTAACAGGACGTTTCTGAATGCTTAGTTGATGAATTTATGTAGCTGATGTGGAGTTAACTATCTTAAAGTCATTGATTAGCATGTCATGATAATCTATAAATCACTTGTTTGGGAACTGTTGTAAGATGCTTACAGAATATATGCTACATGAAGTTAGAACAGGTATAGTTTAGTTTAATTACGGTTATAACTTGTCAATTGTCATGTTGTCATCTTGCTTTTATGACATGCTATTGCATTTGTGTTATTTACTGTATTGCAATAACATGGCCTCACCCCCTTTGTTGCGTGTTTTTGGGGGCAGGGTTTATGTAAATTTTAGGGTTAGTGATGTCACCAACCCAGGAAGAAGCTTGTTGTAGTCCCTACCAGCCGTTTGTTGAAGTCCTTAAAAAGAAATTTCTGTAAAAGAAAATATTTCCCTTTGCATTGAACTTTGAGCGTCGTAACTTTGCAGATGTTGTTTATGCTCAAACAGCAGCATTACACACTAACTAAAGTTCAAAAAGTGAAATCCTAATCAATCACCCTTTTAAAACAAATGAACAGGTTTTCATAATAATGTTATAATATTTTTTTCATGATGAGTAAAAATATAAAATGTAATATAGTGCATATATTTAGCAAAATACTCCTCTATAGTTAATTTTTCTAGCTATGCTGTGGTCATTAAATAGTTTGAGGTAAAAGTGACATTACGTGACATTGTTCTCCAGCTGTTTTATTGACCTCTTTCTGCGGTTGAAACACTGATTGAGCAACTACATGAGACATGATTCATTTCACTAAGTTACTGTATCTTTCAACATACCTTCTAATGTTCATTCGGGTTTATTTACTGTTAACTAGTAGTAAAGAACGAGAGATGATCAGTTCACGTGCCGCTACAGCAATCTGTCACGTCACATTTAAAGGGATAGTTCACACAAAAATGTTGTGAAAATTTTGTCATCATTTACTACCCCTCAAGTTGTTTCAAACCTGTATAAAACTGTATACAAAGGAAGATATTTGGAAGAATGTTTGTAACCAAGCAGATCTCGCCCCCCATTGACCATAGTAGGAAAAAAAATACAATATTACTCTCTGTGATGCGTAAGGCTTGTTTTTCAGATGATTAACCTGGTATTTTTTATATACAGTACTGAACCCATTTAAAATCATTAAACTACAATACCGTTTGGCCTAAAGGTAGCCTGTCAAACCAGCTGTAATTTTTCACAATTTCAATCATCATACAGTAACCAGCCACCCTTTGTATTTTTCGACGGGGGAAGAAGTTCCATGGGTTCAGCTAGAGTTGGTAGGTCTATCTGATGCAAGATCTACCAAAGTTCCAATCTTCTGCTTAGCATTGGTTATAACTTTCCGTTAAAGTCCATTAAACTTTAAACTTTTTTTTCCCTTAAACTTGGTTTTTCCAGTGCAAGTCACTGTTGCTGCTTTGTTGGTAAAAAATCGCTCAGCCATCTCAGGGGAAAGTACAGCAAAAATTCCTCTTGCTCTGCGGTTAGCACATTCCTATTTTCCTTCAGAGACCTTTTCTCACAGCCACTCATGGATTCTCTTCTTGGACAGAGAAAATAATGATGATCAGGATGTCCAAGACATTTTTTACATGCCCCAATCTTTCTCAAAGCAGCTTTCTTTTCAGCTAGCTTTAACTCCTTAAACCTCTTACAGAAGAAAATCTTGTATTAATTATTTACAGTTCCACAGAGTCCACACACACCACACACCCACCATCAGAATCTTTATGTGTGGTCCTTGTAGATGCACGTCTCCTTTCAAATCTATTTTCCGATTTATCTAGTCTTTCTACCTTGTCAGGGATTCTGAGTTGTTCGAGTTGAATGTTTTCCTGTTTCCTTAAAATCAACAGGTCAGTAATAAACTCACTTTTTTTGTTTCTAAACAAGTCTATTATTTTGTATAGGCTACTTTTAACTAGAGCTGCACGATTAATCGTAAAAAGATCGCGATCTTGATTCAAGCACCCACGCGATCCTACTTTATTAATGACAACGATTCTCCCGCGTCTATTAAACCTTTGACAAAATCATCCCAGAACGTTCAAATCTGTGTGCTGTCAGAGCCAGAGAGAGCCGTTTTGAATCACACATTAGTTATTTCTCTGTTACAAATATTCACATTATCACAGAAGTACTGAGATATAAGTTTTAAGTTAGTAGGCTATTTAAACACCAATGTCTACAATAGCGATCAAAATAGAGCAAACTACCTTTTGAAATGAACTTGGCACGTCAAATAACGGTTGTATCAATTACATCTAATATTACCAGGTGGCGACAACTGACTGTTAAAAAAATGTATTTGTCATTCAATCGTTCATTTAAAAGATTCGTTCAAAAACACTGATTTATCCAGCAATGAAACAAGTATTTATTAATGAGTCACTGAATTCATTCAAAACCATTTTTTAAATAATTCATTCAAACATTTTCCAGCAATTAGAGTCAGCAATTTATATTTTGTCAGAACCTCCTGTAGGCCTAAATTACATGTTATTTTGTTTGGTTGTATATTCAGAATTGTGGGAGAATCGTGATCTCTATATGAAACCAAAAAATCGTGATTCTCGTTTTATCCAGAATCATGCAACTCTACTTTTAACTGCTTTACTCTGCCCTCAAAAACCTTCTCTGTTGTAGGAATCCATTTTGACTGCTCTACTTACAAGTCTTTCCAAGTAATTTAGTTAAAACTTCATATCCTTCACAGTTGACACCAGCAACAGGTATTGAAGCAGAATGATCACAAGCTTTTTCAGCTTCATGGACTGCAAAAGTTATTTTAGTTTATAAATTGTTTAATATGTATATTTTTCTTACAAAAACCCATTGATTTGCTTGAGAAGGCCTTTATTAACCCTTCTGGAGCCATGTTTAGAATGGATGGACTTTTTTGGACATCAAAATACTGGGTCATATCACTATCATTATAAAGCTTGGGAGAGCCAGGATATTTTTAATATAACTCCTATTGTGTTCATCTGAAAGAAGATAGTCCATTTTTTGGTGATCCGTCCCTTTACTTCCTCTTGGCTATACCTCTGCCACTCTAATTTGGACAATTTTTTTTTTGCACTTCTTCAAGCTTTGTCTCACAATCATTAACAGTCTTCTCAATAACTGCTGCGTGCTGCATTTCAAGTTCCACTTTCTCCTCATTCTTTGCTTTGCCAGCAATCCCATAGTCATCATTATCATCTAAAAGTGCTCTTGCACTAGAAGAGAGTTTCTGGAATTCTTTTGAGTTCACATTCAATCATTTGACTTGACTCTCGAATGAGAAAGTTCGCTTACTTGATAAAACACATTTTTGCAGTGGTTCTCTCCCTCTTAAGTTGGCCCACTGTTTTCCCCAAGGCTTCTTCTGCCATCTTGTTTTCAAGATAAATGATACGTCGTCTTAAAACAGCTCAATTAATTTACTGATGACTTAATGACTTACATTACCACTGTTGGTTTTTGTCCTTTGCGCCAGCTTTATTTTCTGAACCATTAGAGCCTTTTATCTTCTTATCAACAAACTGGATAATTATGCATCAAGTTATACAGGGATTCTCAGCCTCAATGTCTGCCCAAGGCTTCAGTCAACTTCAGACAGTGCATGAAATAACTCAAAACAACCAATTCTTCATCACCGAATCAATTTATTGAATTTTTCAGCAGCAACTTGATCTTCATTTGCTTATTTTCAGTGCTTAATAACCAAAATATACAGAAAAACACAAACCATATACAATACAATACAATACAATGTTTTTTAATAAAGAATATTTAAAAGCAACCAAGGCTGAACAAAGTGTTGTACAGAAAAGAATAAGACTAAGAAATAAAACTACCAATAAAGGAACACAACAATAGAAAACAATAATCGAACCTATGATCAAAGAGTATTGATTGAAAGCCAAAGAGAATAAATAAGTCTACAGATCACTGTTTGGAAGTTAGTCTGGGATAAAAAGGGTTTCACTTTAGAGAGTTGTTGAAGATGAAAAAAGCATGATTTTACAAAAGTACTGATCTGTTTATCAAATTTTAGGATGTGATCAAACAGAACGGCCAGATTTCTAGCGCATTGAGTTTCATATGGGGCAAGAGAACCATGGTTAACATCAAACGTAGTTTTCCTTAGGCCCAAATAGAATTTTATTTTCATTTAAATTTAGAAAATTACTTGAAAGCCAAAGCTTGCGTTCTTTTAAACAGACAAACAGTGGTTGTAAACCATTTTTATCGTTATGTTTTAAGGGAAAATAGATGTGAGTATCATCAGTATATAGATGAAAGGATACTCCGTATTTATTAAAAATGGAAACCAAAGGTAGCATGTACAGGGTAAACAATACTGGCCCGAGGATTGATCCCTGTGGGACTCCACAGTTGAGAGGTATACTAGAGGAGGACTGATGACCATAGGCCAGTGGTTCTCAAACCTGTCCTGGAGTAAAACCAGCCCTGCACATTTTGTATGTCTCCCTCATGTTAGATCGGATAGAATATTCCACGTTAAAAATATCAAATCCGGCCCTGGACGCAGGATCTTGTCAAAAGATATTCGTTTGTCTGGTGTGTGCAACCCAGCAAACCTGTCAACAGAAAGTCTTGTCCTCAAGACTCTATTAACAGTCTTCTATCAGCCTGAAAGTTTGACGGAGAAAGCCAGAGAAAAACAGAAGCAGGAGATGAAGTGGGTCTGTTTATGTCCTTGCTACAACATAAACTATTAGTGGAAAACACATCAACAAAGAATAAAACATACTTACAGGCTGTGGCCCATAAAAAGTGGGAACTGCTCCATCTTTCAGGTCAAGCAACTCACTTAGATTGAGGAAGCTCAGAGAGACATACTGATATTATCATTTTCAGGAACCGAGTTAAAAATAATTTTTTTCGGGGTAAAAATAACAGTGTCTCGACGGCATGGCAACAACACTCTACTACAAAAACTCTTCCTCTTCTCTAAAGCAGCCCAACATGGCCTCACCCCCTTTGTTGCGCATTCCCGGGGACAGGGTTTATGTAAATTTTGGGGTTTGTGATGTCACCAACCCAGGAAGAAGCTCGTTGTAGTCCCTACCAGCTTTTGTTTTAGTCCTTAAAAAGTGAGTTCTGTAAAAGAAAATATCTCCCTTTGCTTTGAACTTTGAGCGTCGTAACTTTGCAGATGTTACACAGCAACATTACACACTAACTAAAGTTAAAAAAGTAACATCATAAAAACAGACTTGTTTTTTAATTTCCAGGTCCCCCCTCGTGCCGATCGTACTGGGTCATCCGTGGCTGGCTAAGCACAGACCCAGGATCGATTGGGGACAGAGCTCCGTCATGGAGTGGAGTCGTCAGTGTTATGCTGATTGTTTAGTGTCTTCATGTCCGTCTGTCTCGTGTTCTGTGTTACAGGAGGAGCCAGTGAACCTGTCTAACGTGCCGGAGGACTACCTCGACCTGAAGGGAGTGTTCAGTAAGTCCCGGGCTGCTTCACTTCCTCCACATCGTCCCTATGACTGTGCTATAGACTTATTGCCAGGTACCTCTCCGCCTAAAGGCAAGTTATACTTACTTTCTAACCCTGAGAGGGAGGTCATGGAGAAATATATTTCTGATTCTTTGGCAGCTGGGCTCATTCGTCCCTCTTCATCTCCGGCTGGCGCCGGAATTTTTCGTGGGTAAGAAGGATGGTTCACTGCGACCGTGTATTGACTATCGAGGGCTGAACATCACAATAAAGAATACTTTTCCTTTGCCGCTGATATCTTCAGCCTTTGAACGGTTGCAGGGAGCGTCTCTTTTCACGAAGGTTTCCGGGATTCGCTAATTTTTATCGCCGTTTTATTCGCAATTTCAGCCAACTAGCCGCTCCTCTGACCGCCTTGACCTCCACCAGAACGACGTTCAGGTGGTCTAATGCAGCTGAGGCTGCATTTTCCAACCTTAAGAGTCGCTTTGTTTCAGCTCCCATCCTTGTAGCCCGTGATCCGTCACGTCAGTTCGTGGTGGAGGTCGATGCGTCAGAGGTGGGGGTAGGAGCAGTTCTTTCCCAGCGCACCGCCGCGGACGATAAGATGCACCCATGCGCATTTTTTTTCTCATCGCTTATCGACTGCCGAACGTAATTATGATATTGGTAACAGAGAGTTGTTGGCAGTCAAATTAGCATTGGAGGAATGGCCTTACTGGTCTTGAAGGGTCAGGGGTACCTTTTATCGTCTAGACCGATCACAAGAACATGGAATACATCAGGTCCGCCAAATGACTTAACTCCAGGCAGGTTCGGTGGGCTCTTTTTTTTTTTTTCGGTCATTTCGATTTCTCTCTTTCGTATCGTCCTGGGTCCAAGAACATCAAACCAGACGTGTTATCTCGTATTTTTGATCGTTCTGAGCGCCCGTCTACTCCCGAGTGTATTTTACCTGAGAGACTGTTTATCTCCTCACTCACATGGGAGGTCGAATCGAAGGTCCGCACGGGGGTCCACCGAGTCGGTTATTTGTGCCGGAGGGATTACGGTCAGATGTTATTCGGCGGGGGCATGGTTCCAATGTGGCTTGTCATCCAGGAGTCAGTCGGACCAGGTTTTTGGTCAAGCAACGATTTTGGTGGCCCAGTATTTCTTGCGACATTCGAGATTTTGTTTTGGCTTGCTCGGTTTGTGCTCGTGGTAAGACTTCCAATCGTCCCCCAGATGGACTCCTTCAACCGCTGCCTGTCCCTTTGAGACCCTGGTCCCACATAGCGCTAGATTTTGTCAGAGGTCTCCCTCCTTCACAGGGTAATACGGTAATTTTAACGTAGTGGACCGGTTCTCGAAGGTGGCACACTTTATTCCCTTGCCCAAATTACCCTCAGCCAAGGAGACAGCGGTTACTGTCGTTGATCACATCTTTCGTATCCATGGCCTCCTGATTGATGTGGTTTCCGACAGGGGATCCCAATTTACTTCCAAATTTTGGAAAGAATTTTGTCGGTTACTGGGAGCGGCTGTCAGTCTGTCGTCTGGTTTTCATCCCCAGAGTAATGGACAAGCCGAGAGAGCCGACCAGGATCTTACGATGTAGGGTGGCTCAGAATCCTTCCTCCTGGAGCCAACAATTCTCATGGGTTGAGTACGCTCACAACTCGTTACCAGTATCATCCACGGGTCTTTCGCCTTTTGAGTGTAGTATAGGTTACCAGCCACCAGTTTTTCCTAGTCTGGAATCTGAAGTCGCGGTCCCCTCCGCTCACGCCTTCATCCAGAGGTGTCGTCACACATGGAGAAGAGCCCGTGAGACTCTTCTTCAGGTGGGAGCGCGCACCAAGGCTCAGGCCGATCACCACCGGCTGAAACCTCCCGTATACGTCGTTGGTCAAAAAGTGTGGCTTTCTTCTAAGACCATTCCTCTCCGATCCGTTTGTAATAAACTTGCACCTAAATTCATTGGCCCGTTTCCTGTCACTAAGATCCTTAGTCCATTGACAGTCCGCCTTAAATTTCCTCCTGCGTACAGGAGAATTCATCCCGTCTTCCATGTGTCCAAAATAAAACCCATTTTTCATTCCCACATTAATCCGCCTACCCTGGTTCCTCCCCCACCGCGCCTCGTAGATGGGGAACCCGCTTATTCGGTTCATCGTATTCTGGATGCTAGACGGAGGGGACGTGGATTCCAGTACTTGGTGGACTGGGAAGGTTACGGTCCGGAGGAGAGAAGTTGGTTTCCTGCTAGGGACATTCTGGATCACTCCCTGATAGATGATTACAATCTACAGGTAGGTTCTCCTGGGAACGCCAGGAGGTGTTCTTAGGAGAGGGGGTACTGTCACGGTTCATGGATTCACTGACTCGCCCTCGTGTGTGTGTATGGTTGGGCGTTACCTTGTTAGTGTGCTGATTTAATTATCAGCAACAGCGGCTAATTAAAGATACGGGAGAAATTGCATTATTGACCCAATTGGAGGCGCTATATATCTCAGCTTCCTTGCAGTTTCTCCAGTAACTTTGTTACATTTTTCAAATTAATGGGTCCATAACTTAATGCTACAGTAAAATTGTCCATAATTTTGCATAGCACCAGTCAAGTGCATTGGGAATAAGCATCCAGTGCAACTTTAACGCACCCTCAAAGGAAGCTGAGATATAGCGCCTCCAATTGGGCTAATAATGCAATTTCTCCTGTATCTGGGTGCGTTAAAAGTTGGGTGCTGTATCTGGGTGTTACTGTTCACATGTTACTGTTCAAAATTTCAAACATTTTTACTGTAGCATCATGAAGTTATGGACCCATGAATTTGACAGATGTAACAAAGTTAGAGGAGAAATTGCAAGTCAATTGAAGTTTGTTTTTATGTCTTGTGATATGTTTCTGACATCTTGTTTCTTGTCTTCCGTGTGAGAAATTTATTTTTAAACTGTTACCAGGCCATTTTATGGATGTCCCAAAACTTTTTGTGTCTCAATAGTGATAGGACAGAGGTCTTGCTTATTGGCACCTCTCATCAGCTTCGTAAAGCTGGTTCACTATTTTTAAATGTAGATGGCTCTGTTTTGGAATCACAATCCAAATTAAAAAAATCTAGGAGTAATATTTGCTTACGCTCCTCACAAGTTGGTCTATTGGCAGTCCCACAGACACGGCTGCATTCTGTATGGGATAGGGCCTTCTCATCCTACGCTCCTAGGCTTTGGAATGCACTCCCTCCTCCCTTTGCTTTGTGTGTGTGTTGTATTCTCATTTGGTTGTTTTATGTAAAGCGCCTTGAGAAGCTACTTTAAAGGCGCTATATAAAAATAAAGTTATTATTATTATTATTATTATTTATCATTACTGCGTCATTCTAATCTCCATAGAACACACATTTGCAGTTAGATAGCCAGTTTGTGTATTGCATTAGGCTTATGTGTGTTGCATGTGAATAATCTTCTCATCAGTATTTTGACATGTTTATGACGGTTGTCTTTCCTTTGCGCAGTAATGCACCATTATAGAATGCCCTGTCTAATTGTCTTATTTAAACATTTACTGCTGCTTATCTTACATTTATTGAATTTTTTTTTTTTTAGCTGTAGTTTTTGAGTGTTCTTATGATGCCCTCTGGTGGTCATAAATCAAAACAACCCAGCCTGTACAGTCCCTTAAAACTTAATTTACAACTGTTGTTTAATGTATCTTTCACACTGGGCACGTTTGCTGTGCTCCGAGGCCGAGCGTGATTGCTCTCGATACCCCCTGCAGCAGGGGTCTTTCATGTTTTTCAGGGCAAGGACCCCTTAGGTGAGAGAGACATGGAGCAGGGACCCCTGATATAAAATGTGTCAAACAGAGCTACATATTAAGCAGCCTCTAATATTGATAGAATCTAAACATATTATGATTAAGAATGAGTTATATTAAGACAGATTAGAACTATGCACATTATTCTTGTTGCACAAGCATCACTGTCTGTATAGGCGTGCCGTTGACATGGGGGACGGGGGGTCATGACCCCTACAGTTTTGAAAAGACAGCAATCGACCCCTGCACTTTTGATAAGGGGATATCTGCGATATTCGCTATTGTTAAAATTGATGCATCATAACAGACATGTTGTGATAAAAAATCACAATTCTATTTGCAGTTGTTGTAAATTATTTTAATGGATTTGCAGAGTTTGATTAGTTTTTTATTTTGGCTTTCTTTGCCACAACAAATGTGTTTTACAAACACAGTTACAGCAGCTAACTCACAATCCAAAGATGTGATAATACTGATAATACTGATAATTCTTGATATCGGGAATTACATTTCCACTAGTATCAATTTTAATTCTTGATATCAACAATTGAATTTTCACTAGTTAAAATGCAAATTTTTTTATATCAATAATTTGATTGTCACTAGTGACAGTGTTCATTTCTGATATCATAAATTTGATTGTTACTAGTAAGAAAGCCATTTTAGATATCTGAAATTATATTGATGTCAGAAATACATTTTCAGATATCAAAAATGAAAATTTTTACTAGTAGCAGTTCAATTGTTGATATCAAGAACTGCCGTTTCAAGTAGTGCCAAATGAATTCTTGATATCAAAAATTTGCATTTTAGTAACAATGTAATTATTGATATCAAAAATTATGATTTTTACTAGTAAGAATTGTATTTCTGATATGTGAAATTGGAATTAATTCTTGATATTAACAATTGAATTTGAATGGCAGCCTGACATTTCACTAGTGAAAATACAATTACAGATATCAAAAATTCTAGTTTTTACTAGTGGAAATATAATTCTTGATATCAAAAATTAGCATTTTAACTAGTGAAAATTGAATTATTGATATCAAGAATAAACAGTTATAGTGGAAATGTAATTCCTGATATCAAGAATTAGCATTTTAACTAGAGAAAATTGAATTGCTGATATCAAGAATTCATATCCTGAGAATAAATAAAAGTCAAAACGGCTTGCCATAGGTGCCTGGTGTTTGTGAACGCAATCGTGCGAGACGCTTCTGGGAGAAAATTTTACCGAACCACTTTAACGACAGACTTTGCTCAGGCAATACAAAATGACCAAAATTTGAAATGCTGTGCAACGAGATCGATTCGCTTGTTGGTCCAGTTATGCCGTCCCATCTCAAAGTCACATGTCTTTTTTGATGCGCATAAAGGAATTTATTAGGTAAAAGTGTTTCCATCTAGTTTATGCGCACGTTTTCGTATCGCATAAAATTATCCAACTCAGTTGAGCGCATAAGTTTTTTTTATGTGCATTTTTAGAATGTATGCGTTTTCTATCCAGCGTTTTCTATGCGATATCCCAAAATGCGCATAAAAATAGGTGGGTTGAATCATAGATTCATAGTGTCGGATAATGTGCAAACAGAGGCAGCGTACACTATTGAAGAAATGCAGATATTTTAAGATGACTATCAGGAAATGGCAGCAGGTTGGTAGTTATGAAGCTTGAGGTAGTCATGTGTCAACTATTTGTTTACGACTCTTTCTTTTCAGCCTCCCCTTCTCAGCAGTTTGTGTGGTGCGTCAGATGGCGCTGCCTACATGCGGAAGAGAAACCAAGGAACGCCGAGAATGTCACGAATCAGAAGCCTGCAGCCGTCGTGCTTTTCTTCTCACTCAGTCGGTGTATTTTATTAAAAGGAGCTCAAGAACTAGGGCTTGGGCTGGTAACATGGGTTAGCTTAGGTCTGGTTGAGGTAAAATACGGTGACATAGTTTTGTATCTTCTGCGTCTCCACCGGGAAAATGAAGTGTATGCCCGGTTCGTTTCAGGTGCACGCCGCATCCAACGGGCATTTTACCATCTACATTTCTAAGATCACAAGCGATTGCCAACCCGATGCATCCCTTCAGTTCACTTCGGTAAGGTCTCGCGTGTTCATAAATGTATGCGCTTGTGTAGGCTACATTAATTGCTCTCTTGAGCAGAACATTAAGGACATGATGAGTATTACATAAGTTCAGCGTGAAGGCTGTGTCTCAACCTACTGAGCTGCCTACCTAGGCTGCATTGGTCGGGATCGTAGGCGTATTAGTGCAGCCGATTCTGAGAGCGTCTAATGATGCTGACGGCGAACATGTTTTTGTTTATAACGCGGCTCTGGAAAACTTAATTCTGATTGGTCAATAGCGACGCCTTGGGTACATAAAAATATTTTGTGAATAAATGATCGCTAAACTGGATATTTCGCCGTTGTCCAGAGCAACATACCACCGCTAATCCTCTCTAACTTAAGAGAGATTTTTGGGAAAAAAAAACATTGCTATAAGAGTGCAAAGTTGTTGCTAAAAATGTTCGCTAACAGAAAAAGTAACTTTTTCTATGTGGATTGTGGAGTAATAGTAATTTTTGTTGCTGCATTGTACTTGACTATTTTTATTTAAGACCCCCTTGTGGTGAAAATCAAGTTTTTAATGTTGTTTGTTATATTTTTTAATATACTTTTAAGACAAGCCATGTGCAAATTCTTCAGTCAGCACCATTACTGAGCATTTTCTCTTTAATACTGCAGTGTACCAAAGAGATGCTGTATTCAAAACCACATATTAGCATACTACTCTTACTAATTTTACACATCTTTCTATGGCAGAAGTAGTAAGAGT
This sequence comes from Ctenopharyngodon idella, assembly GCF_019924925.1. Taxonomy (NCBI): domain Eukaryota; kingdom Metazoa; phylum Chordata; class Actinopteri; order Cypriniformes; family Xenocyprididae; genus Ctenopharyngodon; species Ctenopharyngodon idella. The sequence goes on from NC_067229.1 coordinate 44,784,986, forward strand.
AGTATGCTAGTATGCAGTTCTGAATTCAGCTGGAGTAGTTTGAATGCAGTTTGAAACCGCCTCTTTTCCCTATCGTCACAAACATGTAACCAATCCCATTAATGTGCGCAGTGGGGCTTTTCCTGTCCTATTATGCTCTGTAGGCATTTTAAGATAGGACAGGAAAAATCGGGTACAAATAGCAATATAACTAGAATATAGTGGTAAAAAATTTAAAATTAATTTTCTCCATTGGGAATTTTTTTTGAAAGATAACTTTCAAACCTTTAAAGACATGTTTGCTGTGAGCTACGAGGTTGTTAATCAATGGTATTTGCTACTGTTGGAGCCGTCAGCCCGCATTAATTCACCTTATTTTAAAAAAATCGTATTTAACACCAGAATTCCTAGTGGAAAAACTACATTACCATGATGCTGTACAAAAATTACACCAATCAGTCGAAAAAACCCACTTCCATGAAGCACTGCGAATGATGTAATTACGTCAGTCTCTCTAAGCTCTCAAAATACTGATATATTTGTGTGTTTGTATTTATATGCATTAGCAATAAACTTAAAATATATTGTTTTTATTTATATAATCAACATTTGTACATAAGTTTTTTTTATTTCTCTATCATTTTTCGATGATTCTGTTCACAATGCTTCATGGGATTGTAGTTCTTTCCCTCACTAAAGCCATTAAGTACACAGTCTTGTACCTTTTTTGTCCTCATACCTCATTTTGTCCGATTTTCAAAAACTTTTTTGGTTCAAATCAAAGTTTGTAGTGTTATGATTCACCTCTTAGCTGATTGACTTGGTTCATGGCTAATAACTCTTTAACGAAGACTACCATTCTGATTCCAACATGTAGACAACCCAGTATAATTCACTCTTCATCTTCTGAGTCAGTTTCTTATTCTAACATATATGGCTGAATTAAACAGTGGATCAGGTAGTCCGAGCTGGTGTGATTGAGTGGAGGCGGTGACTAATTTGTATATTCATAGATCTGATCTGTGTGTACTAGCAAGGAAGTGTGTAGAGTTACATTCAAGCTATTTTAAGGATTTTATTTTTTCCAGGGAAAAATGTTTAAATATGTAATTTTATTTAACAAAGATGAGTTTTAATAGATAAAATTAATGACTACAGGGGGACTTTAACTGTAAAATAATTTTTAATTCTTTAAAAAATTATTTATTTAATTATTTTATTTCATTTATTTATCCTGTTTGGAAAGTAGGCGTCTGATATGTGGGTGAAGTATAAATATTCCTTACATTTCACAAACATCTGTCATACAGACTAATTGAGCGAAAAGTAGCTGTAACAATTATGATGGAATATGGCAAAATATGGATACTGCATTATAACCTATTATTTTTGTATCTTTGATGTTATGTCTACATAATCACATGCAATACTCAATTATTTGATTAATAATCTTGCTTGCACGTTGAACATGAGGAGCAAAAAAGAGTATATATTTATAGACATCATTTGCAGTATCATGTTTGATTGTGTAAGGAATTTATCCTCTTAATTTTGACAATTCGGGGGTATTTTCAAGTTTTATGAGTTTTAACTGTGTCTTTATCCATTGCTTTTAGGTCCCAGTTTACAGATACTGACATGGAATATGAGAGGCCTAATGTCGAGACCATTAAATGTGTGGTAGTGGGGGACAATGCTGTGGGCAAAACGCGGCTGATCTGTGCCCGAGCATGTAACGCCACTCTTACGCAGTACCAGCTCCTCGCCACGCATGTGCCCACTGTCTGGGCCATTGACCAGTATAGAGTCTGTCAAGAGGTCTGGACTTTTATCTTTCTGCTCATGACACTTCAAAAGCATAAGATAAGATTTGTAACTCATAAATCCAGTGCACTTGTTGTTTTGAAGGTTCTGGAGCGCTCCAGAGATGTAGTGGATGATGTAAGTGTGTCTCTTCGATTATGGGACACTTTTGGAGACCACCACAAAGACCGGCGCTTTGCTTACGGCAGGTGTGTTTGTGGACCGTTTTGTTGGAAATGAAATATTCTTTTGAGGACATCTTGAATGTTTTATCTTGTGTTTGGACACCAGGTCAGACGTGGTGGTCCTGTGCTTCTCCATCGCCAACCCCAATTCTCTCTTTCACGTGAAAACTATGTGGTACCCAGAGATCAAGCACTTCTGCCCTCGTGCCCCAGTCATCCTGGTGGGCTGCCAGTTAGACCTGCGTTACGCTGACCTGGAGGCTGTTAATCGGGCACGGAGGCCTCTTGCCAGGTGAATTGTTGTTTAAAAGTTTCAATCTGTGATTCAAAGACCCCTTGAAATCAGAATTTTGGAGTTTTTAATGCTCATTATGCTTATTTAAAATTAATATTTAAAATATATATATTGTTAAAATCTATGTCACCTTTTAAAAGTTTGACGTTGGCAAAATTTTTAAAATGTTTCTCTCTTTTTTTTTAAAGTCTCTTTTGCTCACCAAAGCTGTATTTATTTGATCAAGAATACAGTAAAATTGGTAATATTGTGAAGTATTATTATTACAATTTAAAATAACTCTTTTCTATTTTAATATATATTTAAAAATTTAATTTATTCCTGTGATGTAAAGCTGAATTTTCAGCATCATTACTTCAGTTTTCAGTCACATGATGCTTCAGAAATCATTCTAATATGCTGATTTGCTGCTCAAGAAATATTTCTTCTTATTATCAATGTTGAAAACTGTTGTGCTGCTTCATATTTTTGTGGAAACTGTGATATTTTTTTTAGGATTCTTTGATGAATAGAAAGTTCAAAATAACAGCATTTATTTGAAAATGTTTTAACATTACAAATGTCTTTACTGTAACTTTTGATCAATTTTAATGCATCGCTGCTAAATAAAAGTGTTAATTTCTTAAAAAAAAAAAAATATATATATATATATATATATATATATATATATATATATATACTGCATATAGAAAATTTATTAAAAAAAAAAAACCAAATGCTCCTCTAACTTATAACACATAATTTTATTTATATTATAAATATAAAAAATACTAATAATTATACACATCTTTACATTATAAATATCACTAGTTTCTCTAAATATAAATATAAATGTCTCAATATTAATGTCACCTGCTTCTGATTAGCAATAGCAAGAAATAAGTCCATCTATGTTTCTTTGGCTAGCTTTATTTCAGACTGTTTAGTTGGCTGAATTGAGCATCCTGTATTGAGGGTGTTTTGTACTATAATATCTTATATGTACTACAATATCTTTAATGTAAATGTTACATATTGTAACATTCTTGCATTAATTAAAGGGTTAGTTCACCCAAAAATGAAAATTCTGTCATTAATTACTCATCCTCATGTCGTTCCAAACCCGCAAGACTTTTGTTCATCTTTGGAACGCAAATGAAGATCTTTTGATGAAATCTGAGAGCTTTCTGTGCCCTCCATAGACAGCTATGCAACTGACAACTTTGACGCTTCAAAAAGTATCATAAAATTAATCCATATATATTTAGTCCAAATTTTTAGCGGTTTAGCAGGGTTTTTTTTTTTTTTTTTTAGCCATTTAGTACAAATTTTCTGAAGGGACTCAATCGCTTTATTTGATGAACAGATCAAAGGGACAGAAAGCTCTCAGATTTCATCAAAAAAGATCTTCATTTGTGTTCCGAAGATGAACAAAAGTCTTATGGGTTTGGAACATTTACATTAAAGATATTGTAGTACATCCTTCTTATTGACATTTCTCCATGAACCAACTTTACAGACCCATCAAAGCAAATGAGATTCTTCCTCCTGAGAAGGGTCGTGAGGTGGCCAAAGAACTGGGTGTGCCGTACTACGAGACCAGCGTTGTGGCTCAGTTTGGAGTGAAGGACGTGTTTGACAATGCCATTCGCGCTGCTCTCATCTCACGGCGCCACCTGCAGTTCTGGAAGTCTCACTTGAGGGACGTCCAACGGCCCCTTTTGCAGGCACCTTTCCTGCCTCCAAAGCCTCCTCCACCTGTTATAGTCATCCCGCCGCCTCCTTCCACCACTGAGGAGCACCCGGCCCGGCTGCTGGAGGAGCCGCTGTGTGCTGATGTGGTTCTGGTTCTCCAAAAGCACCAGCGAGTCTTCGCTCATAAGGTCTACCTCGCCACGGCCTCTTCGAAATTCTACGACCTTTTTCTCCAGGATGTGAAGGCTGAGGCTGATGGGAAGCAACCTCCCGGATGGGAGCCCCCTACACGGGCGGCCAGCTTTGACATGTGTGAGAGCAGTGATGAAGATAGCAGGGTCAACCTCAGGGCCTGCATCAGTGACGGGACCCTGATCGGCGCAGACTCCGATGGGATACTGGAGGGTGGCTGCGGGGGGCGGCTTTTGTCGTCTTTGGGTCGGGCTTTCGTCAGCATCAGGAGAGAAACGGTCCAGGACCCCGTCACATTCATCTCCCGGCCGATGACGGTGGTGCACATGGACCCTTCGGTGTTGCTCGGGCCGTTTCGCGTGGTCATGCGTTACCTATACACTGGACAGTTGGACGAGCACGAGAAGGACCTAATGCAAATCGCCCACATCGCCGAGTTGCTGGAAGTGTTCGACTTGCGCATGATGGTCGCCAACATCCTGAATGACGAGGCCTTCATGAACCAAGAGATCACAAAGGCTTTCCATGTGCGACGGACCAATCGGGTGAAGGAATGCCTGGCTAAAGGAACTTTCTCAGGTCAAAGTTGTTTTATCTCATGTCGTAAAGTAGGGCTGCACCATTTGGGGATAAGATTGAATTGCGAATTAGTATAATTTATTATTATTAAATAAAAAGTATTTCACTGTAAAATAGTGATGGGCGCTTTCGAAACAATACTTCATGAAGCTTCTAAACCTTGGCAAATCATTTGTTTTGAACCAGCGTGTTCGGACTGATAAAGTCACATGATTTTAGTAAATGAGGATTTAATACGTCAGTACTATTTCAGGATTTCAGTGGTTCACCCATCTCTGTGAACCCATGAACTAGTGTTGATATGGTTTTTACTTGATCTTGGATCAGTTTTATATTTCTTTTGACATTTTAATGACACATTTGTATAATAAAAAGCAATAGCAAAATCCATTTAAGGCAAGTCATTTAACTCGGCAGCCATCTTTGAAACACCTCTTGTCCGTCTTTGTGTATCTAAAGACTTTGGTTGTAGTTAAGTAGTTACTTTTATTGGTCTGATTAACCAAGCTCTCTGTAAATAAAACAAAACAAGCCCTACAATTTAATAAAATAATATATTATACAGACATTTCATGTAACGCTATTAGACGATACGTTAATTGCATTTAATATATTACACGTTCAACAAAACATTGGTTTGTAACAGGTGTTTAGGCTGAGTTTTTTTTGCATTTACGACATTCTGACCAGCAGGCGCACGTGTTTAAGAACACAGTGCTTGAATCTGAAACACGCAGTACATATATTTATTTCATTAAATCACAGCCTTTGTGATTGGATAATTGCAGTAAGCCATATCGCAATTCCGGTTAATCGTGCAGCCCTATCGTAAGAAACTAATGCTGTCTGTTTTTACTGTATTAAAGAATTATTTCTTTATATCCCAGATGTGGTGTTTAAACTGGATGATGGTACCGTTCAGGCCCATAAACCTCTACTCATCTCTAGCTGTGATTGGATGGCAGCCATGTTTGGTGGGCCTTTTGTCGAGAGCTGTACTAAAGAGGTGAATGCTGCATTTTACAGTAGTGACCCATTCATGCACAACATTTATAAACATCTCTGTGGCAAAGAGAAAGAAATTTCGTTTCCTTTTGTCCTCTGAGAGAAGATTTCAAACAGTGATATTTGTGTAGATGTGTAATGTTACCTTCATGTAAAAATGTTTGCATTTGTATACAGATTTTCCCATGTCTTGTTGCGGTTTTCACAGGTGTTGTTCCCAAACACGACCCGCAGTAGTATGCAGGCGGTGCTGGAGTATCTCTACACGGGACGCTTCTGCTCCAGACCTGACCTGGACGCCATGGAGCTCATCATCTTGGCCAATCGCCTCTGCTTGCCTCACCTGGTCGCTCTCACAGGTCTGATGGTTGATTAGCATGTTAATAATGGACAAACAAGAAATATACAGTTTATATCTCTTCTTTATAACGAAAGTCTTTTATTTAACCAAGATTTCACCATTTTTTATATTTAAAAAAAAAAACTGTCGCTCTATACGATAAAATATTGTCGTTCAAAGTTTGGGATCTAACATTTTATTAATGTTTTTAAAAGAATTCTCTTATGCTCACCAAGGCTGCATTTATTTGATCAAAAATACAGTAAAACAGTAATTTTATTAAATATTAATGCATTATTTAACATATATTAATGCATTATTTAACAAATATTAATGCATTATTTCACAAAAAAATATATATTTTAATATTTTTTTTAAAATGCAATTTATTCCTGTGATGCAAAGCAGAATTTTCAGCATCATTACTCCAGTCTTCAGTGTCACATGATTCTTCAGAAATCATTCTAATATGCTGATTTGATGCTCAATAAAGATTTCTCAGTATTATCAATGTTGAAAACAGTTGTGCTGCTTCATATTTTTGTGGAAATTTTGTGGAGATTCTTTGATAATAGAAAGTTCTAATGAACAGCATTTATTTGAAATAGAAATCTTCTGTAAAATCATAAATGTTTTTACTGTTACTACTTTGATCAATTTAATGCATCCTTAATGAATACAATAAATCTTTTTTTAAAACTGACCCTAAACTTTTGAATGGTAGTGTACATATTATGTCTTTTTTTTTGATATACTAACATCCAAAAATATGTGCTCATCCCTTTCAAATGAACTAATAATAGGCACCATTTACTATTTTCATGCATTGAAAGAGCAACATGAACATTGTGCTAAACTTCTCCTTTTGTGTTTCACTAAAGACAAAGGTCATACAGATTTGGAACAACATGAGGATGAATAAATGATGACAGAATTTAAATTTCTGGGTGAATTAAGTGCTTAATTGTGTTTTGCTGCAGAGCTCCATACTGTGACAGTTCTGAAGGAGGCTGCTGACCTGGGCACGGACATTGACGGAGATGTGCTGGTATATTTGGAGATGGCTCAGGTAAAACGGCGAGTGGAAACTCACACAAACTCCTTCGGCAGTACATTTAGCATATATAAATTGTAGTGCATAGGTTATTTAAGTGAAGTTTTCAAGTTAGCATTTCCTTTATTGATTAACCCAGACTCTGTTGTACTTTAACACTCAACAAATCTAAAATACCTGTGATTATTTTACAAGTAAACTAAGAAAGATTCTTGAATGCTGCATGACTGAGGAAATAATGGGTTTCCTGCAAACACTGCAGTAACCCATGTCCTGCTCTGGGATTTGGTGTGAAGTCAGACACATTTTTGCAGCATTCCTGTGAATGTTCACATGGTTCTTTCTGTCATGCCTGACTGGTCAAGCTGAGTCACTTGATTTACTAAAGACTCTTAGGAACGCTGAACATTTCTACACTTTGGTGTCTCAGACACTCTCTGTAAATAAAATGTAATTCTGTCAACAACTCTGCTGATGTAATAATGAAACTAAACAGAATGATTTATAAAATGCATTTAACAGAGCTTGAGTAAACCGGTATAGACTAACTGTGGAAAATGAGTCTATTTAAATCCAAACAGCAACTTTTTTTTTTTTTTTTTTGGCTGGGCGTGCAGTGTATATAACAGTTCTTTTAAATTGTAATAATTTTTCACACTATTATGGTTTTTACTGTATTTTTTTTTTTTTTTTTTTTTTTAAATTATGATTTTTGGGTGACTTATTCCTTTAAAGAACACTCACTTTACATGTTGTCATGTGGTTTCAGTTCCACTGTGCCTACCAGCTCACCGATTGGTGCCTTCACCACATCTGCACCAACTACAACAACGTGTGCCGCAAATTCCCCAGGGACATGAGGGCCAAATCAGCAGGTTGTACATTAAGAGTTTGTCTATTTTTTTTTAACCTGTCCAGAATTCAGTTTTTAATATGTTTTTGTTCTGGATGCATTTTCAGAGAACCAAGAATACTTCGAGAAGCACCGCTGGCCTCCGGTCTGGTACCTGAAGGAGGACGACCACTACCAGAGAGCACGGAAGGAGCGGGAAAAGGAGGACTACCTGTCGCAGAAGCGGCAGAGCAAGCGTAAATGGGTGCTGTGGAATCTTCCGCCCTCCCCTACAAACCCCTCTTCATCTTCCTCATCGTCCTCATCCTCAGGCTCCTCTGCTATCATCTGAAGAGACGAGGAGGAAACCGTAAGGTTTCTGTAAGGTACCTTACAGAAACTATGAGGTGCAGTGAACATATCTTCTTTGACAAGTCCTGCTCTTAACACAGGGTTGAAATCACTGCTGGTTTCAGATCAACATCTCATCAACTGTGCTTTGAAATTCATGGTGCTTGAAGTCACGTAGGGCATGGCCGCCAAACAGGTCCAAAAGTTAAAATGTTTACCAAATGTGACTATAGTTGTTCTGCTTGCATAAAACAGGTAGACATCTCATCTCAAAACAATGAAGAAACCCTCGGTGTATTATATTGATCTAGATCAGTGGTTCCCAACATCGTGCCAAAATGGTTCATCATACAAAAATCAATTGATTTAAACACTGTGTGAATATAAATAATATTATTTATATACTTTCACAGTATTTATTAACATAATGATTTAGCGTTTATTTTCATGTTTTTTTTTTTAGTTTTCATTTGAGTTTATTTTTTTTGATAACACTTTACAATAGGTTTCCATTTGTTAACATGAACTAACAATGAAAACTACTTCTAAAGCATTTATTAATCTTAGTTAATGTTAATTTTAACATTTACTAATACATTATAAAAAATCAAAAGTTGTATCTTTATTATTTAATGGACCTGAGTGAACTAACAATGATTTTTTTTTAAAATAATGTTAACAAAGATTAATAAATCTGTAACAAATGTATTGCTCATTGTTAATGTTAATTAATGCATTTACTAATATATATTTCATTAGCTTTAATTTAATTTTATTTTGGCAAATATATATATATATATATATATATATATATATATATATATTATTTTGGTAATTTGGCAATTTTGGAAAAAAAACATTAACGGGACTTTATTGTAAATAAATGTTTTTATATATATATAAATTTCTTTAGCTTTGACTTTTGCAACTAACCAAAATAGGTTTAAGTTTACTGATATTTGTTTTATTTAAGCTTTATTTCAGTTACTAACAACATTTTAATAGTTTTAGTTAAAATAACAACGCTGGTTTGGGCAGACATTGATGTTAAAGTTTAATAGTTGTTTTATCCTCACCCACCAATTGAGAACCACTGATCTAAAACAATTTCGCCTCAAAGCAGAACTGTGGGAATACTGAACAGTCACCCAAAGAACAAAACTAAACCTGTTTGTACAGATCACTGTGCATTTTTAGCCAATAATAATATTCTTAATTTTTTAGCATTGTACCTACAATGACTCTTCGTGATTCGTCCCCTGAATCATATCATATATATTCTCCTGATTATAACAGGCATGACCGTCAGGTGATCACTAGACTCTAGTGCTGAAATTATATAGCGGAAAATGTGAGTTTGCCATGAAATTGTGCCTAGTCCTGTTGTTCTGAGATGTCATGGCGAGATTCTGCTGGCAGAGTCTTCCTGTGTGAGTTCCTCACTAGACGGTCATCAAGCTTATATTTTTCACTACAGCGTAGTTTGGATATTGAATTGAGTGGCAAAACATTTACACATATAGTAAAGGCAGAAATTTTCTTAAATTTCATGTGAATACAGGGATAGTTCACCCAAAAGTTATTCTGTCATTGATTATTCATCCTCATGTCGTTCTAAACCTGTATGACTTTTTCTTCCGTGGAGGAAATGCAAAAAAAAAAACGCCTTTTGTTTTCCACAGAAGTCACAAGGTTTCCACAAATCACAGGTTTGGAGTTAATATGAGGGTGAGTAAATGACGATGTATTTCTGAGTGCACTGTCCCTTTAACTGTCTTGAGTTTTGTGTGAGATCTAGAGCTTGTGGTAATCCTGTTTCATGTCTTAACTGTCTTTGAGATGTAATTTAGTCTTGGTACTGAATGCATAATGTCACACAATCAGTGGTGGTTCTGTAATTAACTAAACTGTAATGAAAGGAAATGCTTATCAATATTTAAATTGAATTATAATAGCAAAAATGATTAGTTTTGCTTAATAAATTTTTGAATTAAAAGTGTCTCTGCTTATGTTTTTATTACATCTTACAGTACACCATATAAATGTAGAAAAGATGTCTGTATCTTTGTTTTGATGGAAAACAAAACACACGCACACATATATATTCATATTCTTCTGCAACAGCAAAATAGAACAATAAATTCTAAAGAAGAAAAACTTTTATTTGAACATGTACTAACAGCTCTGTTGTTACTGTTTAGTGTTCTATTCTGGATTCAGGCTACTTTTTATGTGTCCGTTCATAACATTTGGTCCATCCAATCAGAACTCAATGTCCCAGCCAGACTCTTCATCAGGTGGCGGCTCATCTGTATCCTCAGGAAAACAGTCGAAATTACTTGTGTCCAAAGGTCCATCCACCTGCAGCAACAATATATGTTTATTATTTCCCAAACTCATTTTCTCTGGACCAAAAGCAAGAAAAAGCAAAGAAATGCATTCACTCAGGACAACAACACTGTCTAGAAATATCTCAGACCGTAATGTCTGGGATAGATGATTTCTGAGGTTGACTCAAATGTATTTTTTAGGAGCGTTGACATCCATTTTGAACGTTTATTTTGGATACATAGATATATAGATAGTGTTGAAATAAAAAAAAGTCCATTAAATTATTAATTTGTCTTATTCGCTCAAGAATCTGACTTACATTTGGTATAAATGGAGGAGTCAAGGTGCCTTCACGAATACCATCCCAGTTAAACCCCTCAAACCATCTGCATCAAAACCAGCACAGACCCAGCACATCATGACTAAGTCTTAAAATAAATGCAGTAATATGCAAATTCAGCAACAATCTCAGAGCTGAAAGTTTACACAGCAGGTCATCTATACTTGTGTTTCTGGATGTCCTTCACACCGTTCTTCTGGTTGCCGAGTCTCTCAGACGGATTGTCCCTGTCAGGTTAAACACACATGCAAACATTACGACACACTTTATGGCTGTTTTTCAAAATCTCGTCAACAAAACTACTGACGTGAAAATGTTTGTTAAAAGGGTTTTAGAATGCGTACCATAAGTATTTTTTTCCTACTATGAAAGTCAATGGCTACTGTCAACTGTCTGGTTACCAACATTCTTCAAAATATCTAATTATAGTTCAACAGAAGAAAGAAACTCGTACAGGTTTGGAACAACATGAGAGTGACTAAATGATGACAGAGTTTTCATTTTGGGGTAAACTATCCCTTTAACGCTTACAGATATAGTGCCCATAAAAATGCTGTATAGTTAGGCTTTTAAACACAGGCTTTTTGAATAAACGCGCTCACTCCATCTCTGTACCTGCACAGTCTCTTGATTAAGTTCGCAGCACTCTTGGTGATTTTCTTGGGAAACTCCACCATATCGATTCCTCGAAGAATAATGTTATACGTCTTCATGGGATCTGACCCTGAGAAAGGTGGGCTTGGATGGAAAGAGGAAAATGGTGTTGGATGTTAATAATTAGATGAGGCAAAGTATGAATTTCACTTCCTGGGATTCTGGGAACAAAAAAACGTTACACTGGTTAATAATGTCATTAGTAAATGGCCAACCTTCCGCTCAGCAGCTCAAAGATGAGGATTCCAAAAGACCAGCAGTCGGCCGAGACATCATGACCTTTGTTTAGGATGATCTCAGGGGCCACGTACTCTGGAGTTCCACAAAATGTCCACGTCTTCTTCCCCAAGCCAACTTTTTTAGCAAAACCAAAGTCTGTCTAAAAAAAAACAATGACTATTCTTTGCTATTTGAATATTTGGTTGGTAAATGTGCTCAATTGACTAAATTTGTTTCTCATCTTCTTAGAACTCTAAAGATGTATGCTTAAAATTAGTTTTGTAGTAATATAATGTGTAAACATTTTTATTTAAAAACTTTTTTTCTTTTTAAATGGATAATAATGTAGCAGAAACGCATGTACAGCAATTTAATTAACTGAGTTCGAACATAGAACCTTCTGGTTACAACCTTCAGATCTTTACTGAAATTGAACTGAAATTCAGATATGATAATGAACATTTCAATTCCAGCACATGCTGTAAGTGGTCGACCAATCACAACAGACTGGGCCATCTGACCAATCAGAGCAGAGTAGGCTCTGGGAATGGAGGGGTTTAGAGAGACTGAATCCTTTATCAAACAGTTTCAGACACTGTGAGAAAAGATTTTATGCTGCAATGTATATTATGAGAAAATTAAATTGTTTTCTGACCTTTGATTAATTTAAACCTAATGTAGGAGACTCCAAAACAAAATTAGGAACCTTTAAAATAGGATAACAGGGGCACTTTAACTAAAGCTAACACTAAAACTAAACTAAATAAAAAGCTGAAATAAAATAAAATATAAAAAAAAGTTGCCTTGGCAACTAAAATAAAATAAATTGAAGTAGTAAAATTATTAAATCTGTAGTAAAATTAAGAAATCAAAATATTAATACATACTCTAATATTAAATAAAAAATACTAAAATAACACTGCTTTGGTTACCAGCTTGGCATATCCACGGTGGTCCAGTATGATGTTCTCAGGCTTCAGGTCTCTGTAGATGATGCCTCGGCAGTGTAGAAAAGCAAGAGCCTCCACCACACATCCAGCGTAGAAGCGTGTGGTGCTGTCATCAAACAACCCCCTGGACACAGTCACAGAACTTCCTGTAAGTTACTCAATCCGTTCAGGTGAGCGTGAGAAAATAATGAGAGGCTTCTTGATACCTGTCTCTGAGCAGAGTCCACAGCTCTCCACCCAAACACGCCTCCAATAACATGTACAAGTATTTAGAATCTCTGAAGGTCCGATATAGTCTGAAGCATAAAACCAATATGGGCTTATTATCACATGCTTTTTTAGAAAACATTATGTAATGTATCAATACTTTAAGATAAACTAACTTAAAATGGAGTTAAAAACACTCATGTGACCAAAAAAAACACAGTTTTTGTGTGTGTCCCTTTAAATGCAAATGAGCTGCTGATCCGGGGCCCCTTTCCAGAAGAGGGCGGAGCTTTAAAAACTCGTGTTTCGGTTGCTCAACAACAACAAAGCTGGAGAATCTCACGCAGCCAAAATGAGTATTGTCAGTAACGGTGTTCAGCCTTACATTGTTCAAACCGGAGTCGGACACTGATGGAGAGACTCAGGAAGAAGTTACAACTTTTAGAATGAAACTGGACATTTCTGAATGGTTAAAGAATACATTTATGTAGTTGCTGTGGAGTTGATTCAACTCATTGACTAGCATGTGCCGTCATGTTAATCTTTTGTGCAAATCCAGCATCAAATCGACCCTTGTTTGTGAAGCATTCTGGCGTAAAATGACGGCATGGAAACAACACTCTACTACAACAACTTTTCATTTTCTCTAAAGCAGCCCAATATGGCCTCACCCCCTCTGTAGCGTGTTCCCGGGGGCAGAGTTTATGTAAATTTTGGGGTTTGTGATGTCACCAACCCGGGAAGAAGCTCGTTGTAGTCCCTACCAGCCGTCTGCACACTTAACAGTTAAATCCATTAAATCCTTCCTGATCCTTTAACCTCCCCCTCATTCCGGATGAAATGAGTATATTTCTTAATATTTATCATTACTACTACTGCTAATACTATTATTACTATTTGTCATTTATTAATTGGATTTATCATTATTATTATTATTATTATTATAACTGTTATTATTATTATTATTATTATTATTTATTATTAATACTGTTGCTATTGTCACCTTCCTCATTTTTTTGCGTGTGATACTATTATTATCTTCATCATTATTATTGTCAGTTTTGTTTTTTTGTTTTTTTTGTTTCCTCCTCTTTGATATATATTTTTTCTTAACTCTGGTTATGTCTGTTGTACTTTCCTACATGCTCCTTTATTCATATATTTCCACTCCCACACCCAGTTACACTTAGTTATATACACACACACACACACACACACACACACACACACACATACCCAAATCATACTGGCTGTTATGTATGTTTTGTTGGTCTTTGTATTTGTATTTTGCATTTAATTTCTTTTCTGTAAATATTGTAATTGTCTGTTTGCATAATAAAAAAAAAAATTAAAAAAATCCATCAAATCATGTGACTAAGTTATCAGGTCGTACTGACCTGACAGTAAAAGGACTGTGGGCTTCCATCATGATGCGTCTCTCAGACAGGATGTGGCCCTGTTGACTCGTGTCCAGGATGTGACGCTTTTTCAGGACCTTCATGGCAAAAGAGCGACTGTGATCGTTCTTCAGCTGCACCTGTAAAGAGTCAATATAAACATACTCTCAAAAACTCCTGATCATTCTTGAATTAACATCTAACTGCTGCTTTCATGAAATGAGACTCATCGTACCAGCTCTACCCGACTGAATCCACCCACCCCCAGTGTGCAGATCACACGGAAGTCGCTGAGAGACATATTGGAGAAGAACGCGGCTTCTGCCTCCAACCTACGAGAAATATTAGTTGTTCTCATGACCCAGAATGCTTCTCATTTCTGATCAATGGATGTGAAGGAGCTCATCATGTGCTTACTTGGCCTTCACCTCTTCGCTCTCGTAAATTTTATTGCTCATATTGTCCAGTCCACCGATTAGCTGCTTGAAAGACCTGTTAGAATTGAGTTTTATTAGCAGTCAGTACATGTGACAAGATGGAGAAATGATGTTATTAGTTTACTGACTGTTCTGATACTATGATTGTACAGGTTCTGATTTTGACTTATGATGGTTGTGATACTGATTATAATAGTTATGATTTTATGTCAATTTTGATTTTAAGAAATTAATTTCAATGGTAAGGATTTAGATGGTTATGATTTTGATTGATTGTGATATTGTTTGTAATGGTCATGATTTTTAGTAAACATGATTGTTATTCTGATTGAGATATATATTGTGATAGTTATGATACATAAGAGAATTTTGACGTTAGGATGATTTGTTTGTGTAGGTTCTGATTATAATGGTTATGATTCTGATTAAATGTCATGATGGTGATTCTGACTGAGATATTGATAATGATTGTTATGAATTCGATTTCTTTGGATGGTTGCAATATTGTGTATTTATTTTGATGGTTATGATTTTGATGGTTGTGATATGGATTTAGATGGTTATGATTTTGATGGATTGTGATATTGATTGCAATGGTCATGATTTTTAGTAAATAAGATGATTGTGATTCTGATTGAGACATTTATTGTGATAGTTATGATTTTGATACATTGGGATAGTTTGTGTAGATTCTAATTTTGACTGATCATGATGGGTGTGATACTGATTGTGATTGTTATGATTCTGATTAATTTTAATGGTTATGATTTTGATAGTGATGGTTGTGATATGGATTTAGATAGTTATGATTTTGATTGATTGTTATGTTTATGATTCTTAGTAAATATGATTCTGATTGAGATATTTATTCTGATAGTTATTGGGATAGTTTGTGTAGGTTCTGGTTTTGACTGATTATGATGGGTGTGATACTGATTGGGATGGTTATGATTCTGATTAAATGTGATGATAGTGATTCTGGCTGAGATATGAATAGTGATTGTTATGAATTTCATTGCTTAGGATGGTTGTGATATTGTGATATTAATTTTGATGGTTATGATTTTCATTGTGATGGTTGTGATATGGATTTAGATAGGTATGATTTTGATCGATTGTGATATCGATTGGAATGATCATGATTTTTAGTAAATATGATGATTGTGATTCTGATTGAGATATTTATTGTGATAGTTATGATTTTGATACATTGGGATAGTTTGTGTAGATTCTGACTTTGACCGATTATGATGGGTATGATACTGATTGTGATCGTTATGATTCTGATTAAATGTGATAGTGATTCCGACTGAGATACTGATTGTGATTGTTATGAATTTCATTGCTTGGGATGGTTGTGATATTAATTTTGATGGTTATGATTTTGATTGTGATGGTTGTGATATTAATTCTGATAGTAATGATTTTGAGTAACTGTGATTATTTTGACTGAGATATTGATTGTGATGGTTATCATTCTGAGTAAATGTGATCATTGTGATTCTGATTGAGATGTTAATTTTGATGGTTATTAATTTGATGGTTATGATTTTGATTGTGATGGTTGTGATATTGATTGAAACAGTTATCATTTTGAGTAAATGTGATCATTGTGATTCTGATTGAGATATTTATTGTGATAGTTTTGATTTATTGGGATGGTTGTAATTTTGCTTCTGTAGGTGTTGCTTTTGATTGATTATGATGATTGTGATACTGATTGCGAGAGTTATGATTTTGATGGTTATGATTTTGATTGACCGGTATAGTTATATTGGTTGTGATAGTTATGATTTTGATTGATCGGGATAGTTGTGATATTGATTGTAATAGTAATGGTTTTGAATGATTGTGATGTTATGATGTTATGCTGTTTTTGAATGGTGAGTGTGATTGTTCTGCAAGCTCCTCACTCTCTGTCCACAACCAGACATGTCACATCTCCAACAGCCGTTACATTTGCTGTACGCACATCTTCCCTGGGAAGAGAAGTGAAGAACGCAAAAGTTATTCTTAAATCTTAACCACAATGGTTAAAATGAGAATTATAACCTTAAAACCTCAAAGTTCCTCACTGACCCTTTGAGAGCCTGCTCTCCAAACCAATCCCCTCTAGACAGTGTGGACAAGAACACTGGCTCCTCATTGGCTGATTTCTGCTGGGTGACCCTCACCTGTTGGCCAAAACAGCCACAAAATTCATAATAAATGTTCTGTTCTACAATCCAGCAGGAAACCTCAGAAAGGCTCTTTTCTCACCTGACCCTCACTGATGATGAAGAATGTGTCTCCAGTGGCGCCCTGACGAATGATGTAGTCACCATCACTGTAGTGAGTCTAAAGAGTAAAGAGAGAGAAGGAGAACAAAACAGAACAAAAAGGTCACATGAATCAATCCAGAATTGTTTTCAGATTAATGTGCAGTGTTCATAACACCTCACCTCTTCCAGAACATCTGCTACTTTACTCAGCACATCTTCAGCGAGAGTCTTGAAGGAGGGCACACTGACAACACAATTCAGTTCATAGTATTACTAGTATCAATTTTAAACACTGTCAAAACTTTGGTTTTGGTTTGAAATGTTGAATTTGATTTGATGCTAAATTGTGTTACCTCCTCAAGAACTCCATGTAGTTTGAATGCTTGAGAAGGCCAGTTCTCATCATGATGGTTTGAAAACCCTGTCGGTCTATGGCCCATAGTTTGATATCAGTCAGGGCTGATAGGGAAGAAGATGACAATGGTGAGGATGGAGGAAATTATTCCTGAAAATGTGTAGTTTAATTCTAATTAAGGCTTTACATGCAAATAATACTGCTAGATTCCAAACTTCAGACCATTTAATTTCCTAAACTATTCTTTTAAATAAAGTCAAAAAGTAAATAATATATAAATATTAAATAAAATAATAAATAAAATGTATTATTTAAATGATTAAAATGTATTATTACTTATTTAATATATATATTTTAATATAAAAATAGTAATGCATTTAATCATGGAATTTTACAATCAAGAACACGTTTAAATATTTAAAACCAGACGGATTCTCTGCTTCATAATGCATAGACAAGGACATGTGCATTTATAACTCTGGAAACGATCTCTTCACCTAAACACTTTTGTTCTGTACTTCCTCTCAACATGACTGACAGCTGCTGCTTTGAGAGCTCTTCACATCCCACTCAATGTAATTATTCTGCCAGCCCACCCCACACAAACACTTTCACATACTGTTAATTTTCCTCTCTAAACACTAATATACTCTGCAGTCAATTTCATGTTGAATATTTGAAGAGGCATTTTATTAACACCTGCAAACTCAATAAAAAATTCCTAATAAATACAACACCCTCCAAAACACCCTCATTATATCCAGAAAGATTATTTGATGGCATAATTGTATGAATGAATATCCTGCCTGCTTTATTTTCCTGGGTTACTGTTCTTCCATTATGTGAATGGCTATGTTCAGAATAGCTTACTCCCGCACTAATTTTTACTGTACGCACTAAGTATATTGTTTAAAGTATGCAAATTATTAGTATGCACAGGTACTTGGATGACAAAAAGTGGATTCTAAATGCAAAGTGAACATTTTTATTCATGGGATGATTACTGAATGCCACACACTGATTTAAACAAACAATCAAAAGTGGAAAAAGTTGGTCAAAAATGTACATTTACACACAAACTGACCACCAACCGCAACTTTCAGACACAGTTTTTATTTTTTAGCTCAACTCTCATGGAATGGAATGCACAGGATTGTGGGATATCAAAGGCAGTGAAAGATACATCTATACTGCCTTTAAAAAACGATGGGATGAAGGTATCTCAGGAGACAGGATGTGACATGATCATTGGATTTGGACATGCCTTGTTGCCCTCCTACCTCTGTATGCTCGCTGCTCAGCTTTCGGATGTAGCCTACAAGAGTAGGTGACAATGTAGCATACTACTGTTTTAAACGTGTATCGTGGTGCTAATACATTCTGTATGTTACAAACTATATTTTAATAAAAACAGTAGGCAGGATACAGTCTATACTGTGTAATATGTAGTAAGCAGTATGCTAGCAGAAGTTAAACATTTTATTTTTTTCCTGAAAAAACTCACTAAAACGACTCGATCTGTTTTCAAAAGATTTCAACGAATGCTAATCAACTTTGCTGAAAGTGAAGTAGCGACCTCCTTGGCTTAGATTTATCCTTTAGTCCTTTAGACCTTAAGAAGCTGTTGACATTTCAAAATAGACCTTCACATCATCCTATTTTACCGCTGTGTGATGCACTACAGTAATTGTCTGTTAGTGACGTCAGATGTACCTTGAAAATGTATCTAACCTCTGACCCCAAAACACATTCACAAAAATGGCAAAAAAGAGAAAGCTCAGAAAAGACTGATGGAGTGAGAGCAGACAATGAACGCACAGAGTTTTAAGAAATTCTACAGCTATTCATTTAGCTGACCCTGAACAGCAGACACCGTCTGTTATCTTCCTACACAAAAGAGAGACGTGACACACTGACAACATTAAGAAACATTTTTGGTTTAATTTGATTCTCTAGTTATATAAATCCAACTTAAATTGTACTCATTCTCATTTAAAATAATGAAGTTTGAATATAGCATGCTGTCTGAAATGTTCAAACATTACAAATCAGTACATACAACCAGGGCATGACATTAACTTTTTTGCTCACCAGTCACTGTGGCTAGTGGATTTCCAAAGTTACTAGCCACTCAGCATTTTCACTGGCCACATTTTTGACATCAATACCATAGGGAAAATTGCCATATTGATACTTTTAATATTATCTCATAATTTGGCAGCAGGTATATTAGGCTGCTGTCACTTTAAGACCTGACACACGGACCCATTATACTGTTACATGTGTTTTCTTTCTCAACTGTTTACGTTCACCTAACACATAACTGACTGTGATGTGAATACTCGCCAAGACTGGCATTTTGACATTATTTTGTGTGCATTTGATTATGTACAATAAGCAGCAAAAAAGAACTCATTTTAGTTTAGCTGGGTGTGAGCACAAAATCTGCAGGAATGATTAAAACTATGCACAATATGTACAATCCCACGCTGAAATCCAAGCCATGTAACGCCAACAATATTCACCCGGAGCGAATGAAATGAGTGAGTGAGGGGAGAGAGCAAGAAAGAGCAGCTGGTATCATGTATCTATTCAGTTGGTCGGTGCTGTATTTGTCCCGCCCCTCCTCCACTCTGATTGGACGGCTGGCTAAAAAGTGATGGTGATGAGTGCAGCATTTTACTCAAAGTTGAACATTCTTTGGACTCGTTGACACAGAACGCGTCTTTGCGTCAAAAAAAGCGCTCAGGAATGGTTTTTAAAAGCGCAGCGCAGAACGAGAGGGTCTTGAGACGCACTTTTGAGATGTGATGTAATACGGGCAATAACAAACAAATATAACAGTTGCCATGCCAACTTGCTACTGTAAACAAAACGTTTGCCCCGCCTCCAAGTTCTTCTGATTGGTCCACTGTTTTGGGACTGACACTGATGAGCGGTGCTGCGTGTAAAAGTTGAAATTCTTTTAACTTGACACGGAATCATAAAAACGAGGCGCTGTAAAAGACGCAAGCATCTTTTGAATGGCCCCTTCAACTCGAGGCAACCAGTAAAAAACGTGGTCCTCCCATTGAAAATAACTGGAAAAGTACGCTACCCGTTGGAAAAAACACACTGGTGGACACATGTCCTTGGTTTATTATTTCAGATGCCTTTTTAAATGACTACAATTGAAAAATGTATCTAACCCGCCAAATTGGTTAGTAGGAGTGACTACGTTACACGGCACTGCTGAAATCCACCTGCATTTGGCAGGTGTTAATGTCAAGTCCTGCATACAACATAATGTTTCTCATTCTACCTTAAACACAACTGTATGTAGTATGCAGTATATACTCCACATCATGTTGTGTGCATTGATTTGCAACATTTGAAGGTCATGAACATAGCCAATGTGTCTAAAGTTGAGAACATTTTTTTTAATTAATTTTATTCTCTAATTAAAGTTACACTATGTAACTTTTTTTGTTCAAAATTAACAAAATTTAAATAAGTAAATACGTCATCAATCCTTCTTCCAAAACATTTGTTTTTGTCTTACCCTGATTCACCATGGTAAGCCTATTATAAGTGTTTATATTTTAGACCGGGCGGGATGGTTTTTGTGGTAAATTGCATACGTATGTCACTCGCTCTTGTGTGTCTCGTCACATCTGTAAATAGAGAAAAGTTGCTCCGGCTACTTTGATGCATGTGGGAGTGGCATAGTTTAGTGGTCACATGAGTGAGAAAGGCTGACACAGAGCAGCTAAATCTCCAACCACCGCAGACACCCATTTTAAAAAACAAAAAGAGAAAAAGAGAACATGACCGAGCTCATAATAAAACAAGAATCAACACTGGCTTTTCAGAGATGGTGAGAACCAACTGAGGGATTTAAAATGTTGTAAATGTTGTAATGCCGATTTTATTATTCAACAAGTGAGTAAGGTATTTTACTGAACAGATAAATTGCCATATGTAGCTGTCTAACAGAGTTCATTGTAAAGCATTATCTATTGTGAAGGGTCATATTCATCCGCACAGTCACGCAGAGCCGAAGCACAACCACTTCCAAAAATGCATGCAGTTTTGTTTTTTAACCACTACAGGGCCAAAAGTTACATAGCGTACCTTTAAATAAATCCAGTTTACTAATTTTTGGGCTGCATAGAGAAATAAATCAAATTTGCAGCACTTTTTTTTCAAATCCAGCAAATCTGGTCAGGGTTCACAGGTGAGATTGTTACAGAAAGATGAACATGCATGAACAGGGACAGCCAAAGGCCCGATTTTAATTGCATTTTTATTATTGCGATTAAACAGACACTACCTGAGTCAACTCATTTCACCCCAATCCATCACACTAAATCGTTGTGTCATAAAAAGGGCAAAGGACGAGGGTATATTAGAAAAACCATATGGCCAAACATCCCAGCAATTACACACCGACAATTCCTCCATGCTCACTCTGCAGGAGAGAGCCATTTATAGGGCTGAACTCAATCTAAGCCATGGCAGATTGTCTATAGCCCACAGCCCTGACAGATGAACAGGAATTCAGACTCAGTACAACAAACTTTGGATTCATGATCTTATAAGTTCAGGCATATACATTTTGTATTTGTCAGAATTAGAGAGACAAAGAAAGAGTGTCTATGTGTCCCAATGACTAAATTTATTATATGCATAGGCATTTAGCATTTTTTTTTTTTTTTTTGGTAATATTTCTTATTTACCCCATTTGTGCTATTGTTATTTCCTCTATTTGATTTTTTTGTTCTTTATATATTTTAATTATTGTATGTTACATAATTTTTCCTATTTAATTTTAATTTAATTTAATTACTTTGTGGTTTATTAATAATACTTATTTGATCTATTTGCTCTATTGTTCTTTGACTACGTATTATATTTGTTATCTTATATTACTATAACATTTCTATATTTTAATTATTTTATGATTGTATGACACATCCTGTTCCTTTTTGGTAAACTGGCTGATTGTTACTTTCTCTGAAATTTAATTTAATTTAATTTAATAATACTTATTTAATCAATTTAATCTAATTATTTTAATTATTGTATGATTGTTTGATACATCTTGTTCCAATTTAAGTTAATTTAATATTTTTATTAATAATACTTATTTAATCAATTTGCTCTAATTATTTTAAGTATTGTATGATACATCCTGTTCCAATTGAATTGAATTTAATTTAATTTAATTTAATAATTTTGTTTTTTATTAATAATACTTATTTAATCCATTTGCTTTATTGTATTTTATTATATATTACATTTATTATCTTATATTACTATTAACATTTCTATATTTTAATTATTGTATGATTATATGATACATCCTGTTCCAATTTAATTTAATTTAATAATTTTGTTTTTTATTAATAATATTCATTTAATCCATTTGCTATATTATTTTACTATATATTACATTTATTACCTTATATTACTATTAACATTTCTATATTTTAATTAATGTATCATTGTATGATACATGCTGTTAAAATTTAATTTAATTTTATTTTATTTAAATGTTTTTGTTAATTATTCTTATTTACTCCATTTGCTCTGTTGTTATTTTACTCTATTACTTTTTATTATTTTATATTACTTTTATTTACATTATTTCTTAACTTTTTCATTATACAGTCAAACCAAAAATTATTCAGACATTTTTGATATTCATGATATATTTTTACTAGTGGGTGCAGGACAGTATAGTTAATTTATGTGAGGATAGCAAAATAAAGTAAACTGTGACATATTATACCCAAAATTTCTTCATACAGTGGACTACCAGTAAAATTGATAAAAATTTGGGGCCAAAAAGACACTTTGACCTGACCATGTTTTGCTTAAGTGTTATCTGACATAATTAAGATTAATTTTTTCTGACACAGTTTAACTCTGAGATCTTGTCATATTTTATTACCATTTTTTTTAAACTATAGTGACTAAACTGTATTAATGAATGAAATGTTCAAGGTGTCTGAATAAATTATGGCTTGACTGTTAGCAGTATAAATAAATGTAGTTAGCTAATAAAGCAAACCAAATTAAAACTCCAAATTAAAAATTAAAACTGAATCAAAAGAAAGAACATGTGTAAGAAATAGGAAGCATTAAACATTCAGTGTCCTTCAGTACCTGGCGCAACAAACATTCTGTTCTGAAATACAGAGACGGAGTGAATCTCACCCGTGACGGTGGCCGTGCGCGTGCAGTTGTAGAGTATCGCAAGCTCGCCGAACACCTTTCCCGGCTCAATGGTGCACAGCTTCTGTCCTCCCTTGGTAACCTCCACCAACCCCTCTGCACAGAACACACACAAACAAACCCAACAACCTTGAGTCTGTGAATGAGATTCAGAACCATTAAGACTTTGATATAGCAAGGATGCCTTCAACTGATGAAAAGAATTTCTATTTCAAATAAATGCTGTTCTTTTGAACTTGTTATTCATCAAAGAATTCTGAAAAATATATCATGGTTTCCACAAAAATATTATGCAACATAACTGCTTTCAACATTGATAATACTAAGAAATGTTTGTTTCTTGAGCATCAATTCAGAATGATTTCTGAAGGATCATGTGACACTGAAGACTGAAGTAATGATCATCAAAGGAATAAATTACATTTTAAAATATATTCAGAAATTGTAATAATATTACTGTATTTTTGATCAAATGAATGCTGTCTTGGTGAGCAAAAGTTTTGGTGACCAAAACATTTGAATGGTTGTGAAAGAGCTGCAATTCTTCACATTCTCCTTTGGTGTTCCAAAGAAAAGGTTGTGGAAATGATCACAGATGTTTTTTTATTTTGTTTTTGTCTGAACTATTCCTTTAACAGTCAGTGCAGAGCCATGAAATAATAGGACACAACATGTGAAGTGTTTTCTTTGCACAGAGGATCGCTGTCACAAACACATGGCGAACAGGCAGCAAATTCAACTGCCCACTTCACAGAGGCAAGCATACAAACAAAAACACTTAGTGTTTTTAGCACAGTTTTACATTTACTGTTTCTCAAATTGCACATACAGTAATTTCTTAAAGCAAATATAGTAGATTTGAGGCGGATGATCCTCACCTTCCAGGACATAGACGGTAGAGCCGTCGTCGCCCTCCTGGATGACGCAGCAGCCCTGTGCCAGAGTGGTGGGATACATGCAATCCATGATGGTGAGGATCTGGCTGGCCTCCAGATGCTTCATGAAATCATTCTCCAGCAGAGCCCTCTGGATCAACTCTCGAGACCTGGGATGAGCACAGGGTGATGGGGTTGAATAAAACATGTTTACTTGTTGCTAAAATATTAAAGAGGCCATATTATGCTCTTGGTTTTGTTTTTGGGCTCTACTAGAATAGATTTGCTTGAATGTTCAAAAAACACAATGTTGCAGCACCTCTCTTCCCAGTCTGTCAGTAACACCAAAGACTATAGATATAGAAAGACGGTTCACTCCTATTAGTTATGAATGGAAGAAACTGCAACGCGTAATATGGCAGAATAAGTCTCGCCTTTTAAGTAAAAGAGCCAATCGCTGATTGATAAAGTCATTGCGTCACTGCAGCTGCCGTTAGAGGCTCCGGTTCCCATTTAAACCCGAGACCTGCGCTTAGGACTGCACATGCGCATTGGCTCATCTAGCCTGAAAAATAAGCTTATTTGAGCATAAGAAACAATATTTATGGGATAGTTCATTTCAGATTTTGTTGCCTATTTGAAATATGTTATTTAATTGTGAGTTCGCCAAGCAGTTTTTGAGATTTCAGGATTCCTCCATTCAAAAAGATGGGACTTGGTCTTGGATGCCCGAAATAGCTGCCCGGAGGTGTTGCAAATATGGCCGCCGAGTGAACAGATTTTCCTTGAGGGAAAGACTTTGGTAACACTCTGGGCTGCGTTTCCCAAAAGCATCATAATCCTAAGTTGATCGTAGAATGGAGCCAATGGAGCTACGATCAACTTAGGCTTACAATGCTTTTGGGAAACGTTTAGTTCCTGTCTCTATGAAGCACCTCCTTCCGAAAAGCACTGTGTGCTTTGATTGGTCGACTGGACAAGTGTGTTATGATTGGTCAACTGCTTTCAGTGTGTTTTGGGAATGTCAAGCCCCTTACTATAAGGCCGCGTGTCCACCAAAGCGTATTTAGCCAGCTGAAAATGCCTATCTGTGAGCTCTTAAGAGCACTTCGGCATTGCAGCTTTTTTTTTCAGTTGAGACGCTTTGTTGCTATGATTGTTATGCTCCTGCCGTTTAAAAAACGTGGCACTTTCATTGAAGACAATTGGAAAACTATGCTAGCCAGTGGAAAAAACACTTTGCACAGCGATGGTGCGTCCAAAATCGCATGCAGTCTGAGTAGGTACTACATTTGAATTTGAATTTACATTGTGATCATTAAAAAGTATGTTCCCTAACTAACGATGGCATCAGTTTTGCCTAATCAGTTTGATAGATTTGGGGTGGAAAAAACAGCATCTCTTGGACATGGAGACAAATCACTTCTAACGCTACTCAGCCAGCCCTCACACCCTTTTTTGTGTAAGCCTTGGGCGGGAATTATGTAAAGGAGGAATACTGTGACATGTTCGTTCTCGGAAGAAAACGCAAGACTACAATCAAGGTGTTTCAGGGAGTTCGGAAAGAACTCAGAAATAACTCCCGCTGGAGTGTTTTTGTGCTTTGTAACTTTGCAGGCCTTTTTCATGCTCAAACAGCAACATTACACACTAAAGAAAGTTGGAAAAAGCATAATAGGTCCTCTTTAATAAGCTGCGGGGTGTTTTTCTTTAACTCACTCCTCGCTCTTGCTGTAGTTGGTCAGGGTGACGTGGGTGAGTTGATTTGGATCCAGCGCAGTGGGTTCGGCTGATATGGCCTGGCGTTTAGTGCGCTGGGGCTCATCTGGTAGCGCTGCTCCAATAACAGTAAAATAAAATGGAAGAATTAATAAAATGCAACATGTGTCCATGTAGTTATTCAGAGTCTTTTGACAGACTTCCCAGCTCACCTGTGATTTCTGTGGCCCCAGAGGCGTTGTGTGAGACAGGGGTGGTGCGGAGACGGTCCAGCTCGCCCTGTAGCTGTCTGATGAGGTCATCTTTAGCGTCCAGCTCCAGCTCTAGCTCATCGATAAGGGCGTCACGCTGCCGCAGCTCCTCGATCTTGGTCTGCAGGGCAAACTGGAGGTCACGGAGAGTTCCCATCAGCCCGGGACACTGTCACCGCTGGAGGATTATGCATCTATAAATGCAACGAAATCCAATAAAAAATTCAGTGAAACACACCATAAAAAATTTAACTACTGTGTTTGCAGTGCATGTTTCTGACACTTTATTGATCCCAGAAAGAAATTAAGGTGTTATAGCTGCTGGGATCATGAGGACAGAGTTATGAATAAACTATACTGCAAAAAAAAGGTTTTTCTTACTTATTTTAAATCAAGATACATTTACGTGAGAAGCAAAATGAGTTAAATGACTGATATTAAGTCTTGTTTTCTGATTTTTTAAAGAAAATATCTGCCAACAGGATAAGAAAAGTAATCTTGTTTTCCCTTTGAATTATGTTTATTTTTCTGATGCCATTGGCAGATATTTTACCTTTTTTTTAAGCATAAACTCACTTAATTTTGATACATTTTTCAGAAAGCATGATATTAAATATCTCATTTAAGTCATTTTGTTTACGTTTAGATATTTGTACAGAAAAAACAAGACAAAAATACTGAACAAGAAAATCATTTTTTTGCAATCTAAACAGAAATGGAAAAACCTAAAAAACAGTAGCCAGTAAATAAAGCAGCATTCATAAATCCATATGAAAATGCTTTCTTATTAAAATATAGCTTTTCCCTCATTAAAATTAACAATTCAAGTGTAAAGTTGAATTTGATGAATTAACATGAATTTTGCAATCTCTTAGTATTTGGTCTTAAATATTTATATAGTTTATGTCATTACATTTCTCAGTTTTACATTTTCAAAATCCTAAAACTTTCAGTTTATTTTCAGTTTTTGAATCCCAGATTTTCAATAAACCCACTGTAAAAAATAATTTTAAAATAAAATAATTAAATATTCAGATGAACAACTACACAGAGAAACACAGGGATGAAGTGGTAACACTTTATTTTAGTGTCCTTGTTACTGCACTAATAGTAATAATAGTGAATTATGCATAATTACACGCAACTAACCCTAAACCAAACCCTATTCCTAACCCTAATTAAATAGTAAGTACATGCTGTTAATTAATATTACTCAGTAGTATACTTAAATGTATAATTACACACCATAACACTGTTATATATTTCTGAATATATTTCTTTTTTTTATTATTATGCTGTACGTTTAACACATTGTTTTCAAAAAATAATGTTTTCAAAATAATATAATCTTTTTTTTTTTCAGTATTCAAGCATAACATTAGATACAATATTTATTAGGATCCTTGAAAAAAATCACTTCCCAGGTAAGCTGTTTATCAATGTCATCATAACAAAACAAAACAAAAAAAAAAATATTTAGCACTCATTTGTTAAGATTTTAGATTTTTCATAAAAGGACAAAGTTTTCGTTTAACTACAGCATGCGATAAAAGAGGTTCCGTTGCCTCTGACTTACCTACAATACAGAAGCTCGAAGGACTGAACAGATCCAACGCAGATGTCCAGTGAGAGACTCGGTTGTGTCTCAAGACCTAGTGAGCTGCCTTGCCTTCCTCACTACCTAGACTGCATTTTTGGGCATCATTGACGCGTCCACCCCTGCGTCCAAAACGCGGCTTATGACCATTTCTGTGATGGAAGTGTGAAGATGCTGCAGGTCTGTGACTGACTGTAGGTTTGATTCATTTGCAGTGACCAGTGTTGTAGAGGTAAAATTTGATATGCTACTACTATTACTAACTATGTTTTCAGTAGAGTGACAGTAGCTCGGCTTTGTAGATTTTTTTCAGTAACGAGTTACTGATATCAACAAACGCAGTGTAGCGAGACAAACAGTAAATAGGCTTGTTCGAATGATTCGTTCAAATTAATCGATTCAAAAAAAGATTCAATGAGTCCGTGCGCGCTGGCCGGCATTTAAGTTTTTTCCTCAAGAGGAAATACAAAATAATAGTATAATAATAATTACAATAATTTAACAAAAGATTACAATTTAAATGTTAGTAACCATTTCACACATTTATATAACTTATATTCACTTAATTAATTATCCTTGCTACTTTTTCCAAATGAATTTTATGTATAGTATAGATATTGATTTACATTTTAACAATGATAATCTAAACAAAGCATACAATAATTACTAAACAAATAAGATATAAAAATATTAAACATTAATGTTGATATGACTGTAATGTCAATCCAAATGTGTCGAATGTTATTTTATGAAAAGAAGGTTTACGTTTAATCAAAACTTAACGAAAATGCCGCTTTCAATCTAAAGCTAAACAAAACATGTTAACATGGCGGCTTGCATGAGTGAGAACGGTGCAGATAGAAAACTTGAATTGTATCCTTTTATTGTTGTTTCTAAATGTCCAAAATATTCATTATGACAATATTAAACTTTTCTTTTGTATCGCAGGATTTATTCAGCTCTTAGATTCTTGCACGGCGAGGTTTGATCAGACATACTATGTGGAGCTGTTAATCATGTTTAAGAAATATATCCAAGTCCTGTTTTCTTTAACTCTACAAAACACCAGCTTTTTAAAGGTCCCTTTTCCATCTGAGAGAGAGGCGACTATTGCCCTGCAGTCTTTATCTCCT
This sequence comes from Ctenopharyngodon idella, assembly GCF_019924925.1. Lineage (NCBI taxonomy): Eukaryota > Metazoa > Chordata > Actinopteri > Cypriniformes > Xenocyprididae > Ctenopharyngodon > Ctenopharyngodon idella. The sequence goes on from NC_067229.1 coordinate 44,814,220, forward strand.
GATCCTGAGCCCAGGAAAGGAGGAATCACTAAAAATCTGGATGTTTCAGGACAAACACTGTCTGTGTGAGTAACACACAATCAACGATCACCTAAAAATCTAGCGTTCAAAATAGTTGTCCTAATTTACATTTAGCTCGACACACTTTCCCACACTGATCCAGTTACCTGGTCTTCTTTTTATTTAAAGTATCATGTATCTGTGGTTGTTGAAATAAACTGAATAATTCTATTATGCAAAATAAAACATCTAATTTTTGCTCATTTTGCCTTTATAGGAGATGGACTGCAGACGAAGCCCGTATTCTTCGTGTTTCTGTAAGTTCGTTTTTGGACCACTTGTCTCTAGTGATGGAAACCATGGATGCATTTGGACCACCTGTTTCACAATGACACTCTGAGACACAAATACAAGCATAAGAGGAGAAATGTGGATGCAGAAGCTGTTTTTGCACCGTGTAATGAGGATGTCCAAGAGAAACATCTGCTACCATGTGTTCAGTATGGATGCGAGGACTCAAAAAGCACAATTAATGTCTGAGAAATGCAACACATCATCATAATGTCTTAAGAAAATGTTTTTTTGAGTTGTGTTAAAATTTAGCAATGTAACAGAAGCCAAAACAGTGTTTTGTCATTTGAATAAAGATTTATTATTGGAGCATTGTTGAGAAAACAATACCGAGAGATGATTTAACAGTGTTCTAGGAAAGGTCATTGTTTTATAAAAGAGGGACAGATGTTGGTTTTTATTCGCAGACATCACTAAGGCTGCGTCCAAAATCACATACTTCCCAACTATATAGTAGGCAAAAAACAGTATGTGACAAAAGAAGTATGTCCGAATTCACAGAGTAGGCAAAAAGTACCCGGATGACCTCCTACTTCTGGCAAGATACTTAGTGTGCATAAGATGGACACTTTACTATCCCATGAGGCCACGGGAGAGGATTTGTGAATGGCAGTGAAGCGACGCTGGTAGGTCACCTGACAATATGGCGAATGTAGTATGTCTGGATACTATATAGAATGTACTTTTTTTTTTTTTTTTTTTTTTTTGAAGTCATTAAGTAATTCAAAATAAGTACCTACTCAAGAGTATGCAATTTCGGATGCAGCCTAAGTTTTCAAACAAAATCACCTACAATACTGGTTGATCGAAATAAAGACGTTAAAAAAAAAAAAAAATCACATGGATTCAAGGGTTGACAGGACTCTCTGATTTCTGCTTTCCTTCACATCTTGTGCCTTTATTGACCTACATGATTCATACCCATAATTTGGTCAATGAGATGAGCTGTTAGAAATGTCTACTATATGAACATTGAAATGTAAAAAGCTGTAAACCAAGTAATTAAACAGCATGAGGTCAAGACATTAGTCATTAATGTGTTACATTCATACACTAAAACTGGGGAAACGCTTTCATTCAAGTGAAAGAAAACATGTTGTGTGGTTAAAATGATTGCACTTAATACTTTTCTGAGCTCCCAGATCCCCAAAACGTTCATTCGACACCACCACCAAGGCATCCAGCATTCCTATACCGAAGAAGGTACCGTGTATGAGAGCGTCTTTAGGCACAAACTTTTTTCTTTCTTGCCTTGGCAGCTGATAAACTCTTAAATCATGCTGAAAATTTTGATATCATTACATGTTGGGCTGTTATTCGGTGTGTGCGTGTAGATTGTTTAGTTAAATAATCGATTAATGTTAACATATTAAAGAATTTGGCAAAAAAAAAAGGAATTACAAGGAAGTGTGACTGCTACTAAATCCTAAAAAAAAAAGGCACGGACAGACACATAAGCAGGAGACGAGTCTGAAAGACTAGAAACAAAAAAAAAAAAAAAAAAAAAATCATTTGTAAATAATAGAATAACTATTATGTTTCATCTCTTTCTCATAGAAATAATATTCTTAAAGGTAGTTATATTAAAACTGATACTGTGGCAGGGAGCGTCTATAAATTCCTAACAGTTCTTTACATACAAGTTTGGAAAAAGAGTGTTTTCTTCTGAACGCGGGATTGGTCCGCCCCGCGCTGGCTCTCCTCTGCGTCTCTGGTCCCCTCGGTCTCCTTGCGTCCCATCTCAGCAGCTGCAGCTGTCACCAGAGGACACGGGTCTGTCATCTCTCAGTTTTATCTGGTCCGGGAAGTCGTATGTCTCCACCTCAGACTCCTGTGACGTGAACAGTCGTTAGTATCAGAGTTGAGGTCCTGTAATTGGACATGTAAAACTGCGCGTACCTGTTTGAGGGCGTTGCGAGCGATCGTTTGGAAAGCTTGGTCCACGTTGATGGCCTCTTTTGCGCTGGTCTCAAAGTACGGGATATTGCTTTTGCTCTGACACCACGCCTGGGCTCGTTTCGTTGTCACCTGCATAAGGCGGTCAATTGGTCAATATAGTAAACTGATATATAGCAACAGAGCCTGCCCACTCTTTTAGTGGCGTTGGTCCCAGAAGTATTTTTTCCATTAATTTCTCTCATAGGGATTTCAAAAAAAGTCTTTGTTAAAGAGTTATAAGCCATGAACCAAGCCAATCAGCTATGAGGTGAATCACAACATTACAAACTTTGATTTGAGGCAAAAAAGTATATGAAAATAGGACAAAAATACCAGACTGTGCTTTAGTAAAGGAAAGAACTACAATCCCATGAAGCACTGCAAACAGCATAATTAAATTAAAAATGATGGAGAAATATAAAACTAAACATTTAAAAATGTTGATTATATATAAATAATATATTTTAAGTTTACTGCAAAATATGCATATATATTTCAGAATTTTCAGTAAAAAAATATGGTGATTCATGGGAGTGGGCGGAGCTAACAGCATCATTGGTAATGTAATTTTCACTACAAATTCCGCTGTTAAATACGATTATTTTAAAACTAAGTTGAAATAATGTGGGCTGATGGCTTTAACAGAAACAAATACTATCATTTAACATCCTTTTAGCTCACAGTAAGGCTGTCTTTAAACGTTTATAAGTTATCGTTATAAATCAGTTTCCCTATGGAGAAAATGAATAAAGTTTTTACTTCCAGAACCCGACTGTTGCACTCTATTATGGTTAACTAAAACATTTTGGTTAGCTGAAGTAAAATAAAATATAAATAAACTTAAACTTACTTTATTTCAGCTAATTAGCAAGATAACATTTCTCATTTTCATTTAACTTAACTTGGTATACTAAAATAATTAACAGACTGAATAAAAAAAATACATGTAGACATAAAAAAAAATGAAATCTAATAAAAAAAGATGAAAAAAAAAAATTACTACAGCTTTAAAATGGAAAATATAAAAACAAAACAGAAATTCAAAATAATAGTAAAAATCTATAATATTATCTAAATGATAATAAAATAACACTGATCAATACTATCCATTTTGTAAAACCAGTTTAACCATCTATCCATTCAGCATCATTTATACTACCAGTCAAAAGTTCAGAATAATTAAGTAAATTTTTTTTAATGTTTTTGAAAGGAGTCTCTTATGCTCACTAAGGCTATTATTTGACCAAAAATATTTTATATTTTAATATATTTAATATATTTTAAATTGTAATAATATTTAATTTTATTATTGTTTTACTGTATTTCTGATCAAATTATGGCAGCTTTGGTAAGTAGAGGAAACTAAAAAATCGTAATTATTCCAAACTTTAAAAAAACAACGCAAGAAAATTGCGTTGAGATGATTTTTTTCTTTTGCGATTGAATATAGACAGACCTGTCTGTTCTCCAAGTCGATTTTGTTGCCAAGCACTACAAACGGGAAGTTCTCTGGGTCTCGTGGGCTGGCCTGAATGAGGAACTCGTCCCTCCAGCTGTCCAGGGTTTTGAAGGTGTTGGGCGCTGTGACGTCATACACCAGCACGCAGCAGTCCGCTCCACGGTAAAAAGCCACACCCAAAGACTGGAAGCGCTCCTGTCCTGCTGTGTCCCAGATCTGAAACGGCCATGAGAATATTACAGGGCAGCATTTAAAGGGCCATATAACGAGCATGTCATTTTCATTGATCTTTAAAAAACAAAAACATAAAAAAAACAGTTGATTTCTAAGGCCGTGCCCACCAAAGCATTTTTAGCCAGTTGAAAACATCAGCATTCTTATTGAAATGCCTTGCTGCAGGCGCTTTCAGTGCTTTTATCAGTTGAGACGCTATACATGTTGTGATACGGAATATCCGCAGAACTGTTACTAGTATCTGATTTTGCAAATAGTTTGTTTCTGAATACAAAAATGACAACACAATCTAACGCACTTGCTCTGACACTAGTTTTGGATGAAGAGATGTCCTTGTTGTTGTCGTTTGTTATCTTGCAATCTTGAGCAAGTCACCTAACCCCCAATCACTCCCCGGGTGCCACAGCTAAAATGGCTGCCCGCTGCTCCAGCTGTGTGTTCACTGTTTGCTGTGTGTATGTTCACTACTCACTACTCCTAATGTGTGTGCACTAACTTGGATGGGTTAAATGCAGAGGACAAATGTATAGGTTACCATACTTGGCCCTCACATGTAGGGTTGGGAACTGAGAATCTGGTAGTGTTTTTTGAAAAGTAACGGAACTATGCAAAATTTCTAAGTTTCAGTTCTGAAGACGGTTCTGGTGCGATGGGTGGGTGAAGTGCGAGGAGCGTATCCTTTAATAGAGGCTTCTCAGCTCATGAATATTACTGCAATGAAAAGCCCTCGTGCTACTCATATATGTCAGATATCAATGCAGAGAGAGAGAAATGCACAAAGCAGCACGATTAATCTTTAAAAGATCGCATCTCGATTTCATAACCCACATGATCTAATTTCTAAATGACGATAGGCTTGTTTGACTTGATGCAGCGCTGCACAGACCAATCGGCGGCTGACTTGAAGCAGTGCATGCCGGTAAGAAATTTTGTCTGATCTGAGACAGCGCCGACGCCATGTGACTGTGACGTATGGCTTCAAAGTACCGCAAGAGCGATTCAAGTGCAGTTTCTCAAGAGGAGCTGCACGAGCTCTGATGGCGACACAGCTGTTTTATGATTGGCCAGATTCACCGCATGACAACGATCACGTGTTTCGTGTTTATTGTCACGCCACTAATGCTTACAAATCTGTATTTTTATAACAGTCTAAGCTCTTTTCATATAGTTGCGATGTTATATTGTTTCACGTTTATCAAAATAAAACTGATAAAAAACGTAGACCCCACTACATTGGTATTTAAATAATATATGCTTATGTTGAACTTTATTCTTGTAAAAAAAGTATTGAATGAAAATGTCTCTGAAATATGATGTCTGACTTTTTGAATGTATCAATTGCATTGTTACGCCACTAGGTGGCAAAAATTACTGTTAAAATTTATCTATCACTGAATCATTCTTTCAGAAACAAAATTCTTTCATCAAAAAACCCCAAAAATATTCTGTTTCACCTGTCTGGATCTTACATGTGTTCAAGCATCTTATTTGTGTTGAATTTGTGTAACACTTTACAATAAGGTTCATTTGTTAACATTAATGTAATAACTAACAAGAACTAACCATGAGCAATACATTTGTTACTGTATTTGTTAATCTTTGTTAATGTTAGTTAATGAAAATACAGCTGTTCATAGTTTGTTCATGTAATGTTAACAAATACAACTATTGATTTAATAATGTATTAGTAAATGTTGAAATTAATATTAACAAAGATTAATAAATGCTGTAGAAATGCAGCTCATTATTTGTTAATGTAGTTAACTAATGAACCTTATTGTAAAGTGTTAGCGAATTTGTTGAGATTAGCAGTCTGTTAAACTCATTTTACAAGTATAATAAACATAAAAAGAACTGTTTGAGTTGAGTATTGTGCAATTTTTTCCCTTACTACTATTTTTTATTGGTTGTTTAATAATTTTAATGGAACCGGAATCAGAACCATAAAATTTCTTACAATTCCCAACCCTATTCACTTACCTTTCACTTTAACTTATATGGTAAAGTATTATAATATAAGATATTTCTTGGTTAAAAAGGACATGACTAACATTATAAGAGGACCTCACGTTAAAAAAATAAATAAATAAATAAATAATAATTCATAATTACATATAAATAAAATATGCTCAACAAAAAATAGTTCCTAAAAATTATACCTGCATTGTCACCAGCCTGTCATCCACCATCACCTCCTTTGTAAGAAAATCTGCACCGATAGTGGCTTTATACTGATTGCTGAACTTCTTATTGACATATTGGTTCATCAGAGAGGTCTTCCCAACACTGTTAGACATAAGTAGAAGAGCAATTATTTAATTTATCAATTATTGTAATTATCTAAAAGTTTGTGTCTCAAAACCTTAGATAACATTGTCAGGCATGACTGTTTCAGAAGGCCATCACTTACCCAGAATCCCCGAGAATGATCACCTTCAGGAGCACCTTCTTACGAGAAGCCATCCTTGTGGACTAAACTGTGCCTGAATAATAAAATAAAACAATAAGATCCAACTGTAAAAGTCAACTTAATATGTAATTAAGTCTTTTAGTATGCAACGTCTGTGCAAATGACATGCAATGACTGTGATTGCCAAACACACATGTTGAAAAGGGAAGGTTGCTCGATGCCAGTCATGTGCCCAAGCGTCAAATCTGCCATACTGCGTGTAACACAAGCCGTATCATGAATGTGAATAATTCTGTTTTTCATTTATTGATAATAAAAAGATGTTTGGTGCCAAAAGATGCTTGATGCTCGGTGTAAACGTCAATATTAGCTTTCAATCCATGCTAACTATCTGCAAATGTCCTGTCAAACATGAAAATGTCAGTGTTGAAGTCTACAAGACATTTCTGATTTAGATTAACCTAATAAAATAACCCCAAACCCGTCTAATGTTATTAAATATTCAATTTAGCATCTCAGTTTTTGTGCTAAAGCTATGAAAAGCTAATAAAACCTAGTAAACATACCGCAAATCTAGAACATTTACACATTTGATCTATATAAATAAGCATGTTTTATACACTTAAAACGTTTAAATATTAGATTTTATAATTTTAGAGCGTTTCAGTCAGGAACAGTTTCAATATTTTTTCACTTGTCACTTCTGCTGTGTTAGCGTAGACGGCTAGCATGTTAGCATGACAAAAACTCACTTTCTGAGGAGAAATCCCACCGTCGGCGCAACAATCTTCTGCTGTCATACAACAAAAACAACCAAACTTGACACCTCCACCGTCTCTGATCAGCTCTGGACACACTCTGTGGGTCGTGTTGCGTGTTTTTGGATGGTTGTCACGGTCAGTTCAGCACATCCGTGTGTAATAATAAGCCGCAAACACTCCCTCCCTTGACTCAGCTCAATACTCGACACCCATCATGTTTATGTCTGTGTCTGAGCATAGTCACTGAGAATAAAATGCAAACGTGTATTATGCATCTCTGTGGTGTGATGTTTATGTTTCATATAAACTTATCTATCATTTTGTAAGTTTATAATGCACTGAAAACGCTTGTGGTGTGATGTTTTATCTTTTTCTTTCCTTCATATTATTGTCCATTAACACACTCATCATTTGCATGGCAGAACTGTTCACTAATAGTATTTTGGGGTAAAAATTTATTTAATTTAGCTTAGCTGTTGATTTATTTCACTATTTAATATATTATAAGTTCTCTAGGGTCAGTAATTGAAAGAAATTGATACTTTTATTTAGCAAGGATGCCTTAAATTGATCAAAAGTGACAGTAAAGACATTTATAACATTACATTACAAAATATTTCTATTTCAAATAAATGCTTTTGAAGTTTATACTCATAAAAGAATCCTGAAAGAAAATGGTTTCACAAAATATTAAGCAGCACAACTGTTTTTAACATTGATGAAAATAATTCATGTTTCTTGAGCAGCAAATCAGCACATTAGAATGATTTCTGAAGAATCATGTGACTGAAGACTGGAGTAATGATGCTGAAAATTCAGCTTTGATCACAGGAATAAATTACATTTTAAAATATATTCAAATAGAAAACATTTATTTTAAATTGTAATAATATTTCACAATATTACTGTTTTTACTGTATTTTTATTAAATATTTGCAGCCTTGTTGAGCATAAGAGAACCAAAACTTTTGAACTGTAGTATATGACCTGAAAACGAATCATATTTTGCCTTTATGTAACAGTGTAAAATACGTTGATTTGATCAGAGATAAAAATCATATTAGAAGTTGTACCATTTATTACATAAAAAACAGCACAGCCTAACACCAAAATCCACTTCTAAAGGTTCATTCCCAAAAGGCTGTTTTAATCTTGAATAAAGTTCCATAAAATGTAAAGGACCTTATTCCTCAAGAGTAACAGCTCAACAACAGGACGAAGAATGATGAGAAATCATTCAGAAGTGTTCAAAGGTTCTGCATGTGGAGTGATAAGATCAAAGTTTACAAGACATTTACTCTCACAGGCTGATTTTTATATACATTTGATTATACAAGGCAGTAATATAAACTCACAGAAACAAGCAACAGGAAGATTTTAACCATTAGAGTTCACTGTTAAAGTGACTACTATTTTACATTAGATAAAACTCAATCTCCAGCCTTAGAAATCATCATCATCGCAAATGTCCAGATACACGTCAAAAGCCTCGCGGTTGCAGTTTCCATCAGGGGTGAAGACATACTTGTGGAATGTCCCATCAACACATATGGCTTCAAAGAGAGATACATGTGATAAGAAAACTGACAGATCAATAATGATTCACTCAAAGGTCTTGGAAAAAAAAACCTACGTACCAATAACAGAGTTGACGTTTTTGGAGGTGTTCTTCCCAAAGGCACAGATGCAAGCGCACTCAGCCGGCACCGTGAAATTAGCCAGAGACCACTGACTGTCCACATACTGCCCGATGACCGGACCCACCTTTCCTACACGTGCCAGACTACAGAAGATGAGAAGCCACGCATAAATGCCAGGGACTACTAGGATATTTCTAACACTGTGAATGTAATATAGACTGTAATGAAATGAAAATTGAGTGTTTATTAGTAACATGATCAACTAGGAATGTTTGTGAAAATCTTACGCAGAGCGACGGTTCAGTTTGGTGTCTTTCAGAGCAAATATGTGCACAGTTCCCTTGTCGCTTGATGCACACAGAAAGGATGAGTCGTGGCTGAAATTAATACTGGAAAACAACAGAATTCAATAAATAATAATTAATTTAGTATTAACTAAATTAATAAAAAATATTAATAAAATAAAATAAAATAGTTGTGGCTGAAATTAATACTGGAAAACAACAGAATTCAATAATTATTTTTTTAATTTAAACTAAATGAGCAAATAATTAATTGAATTAAATTAAATAATATAATAACATCATAAACATTTTTTAAAAAATAAAATAATAATAAAAAATAAAATAATCAAATCAAATTTAGTCGTGGCTGAAATGAACACTGGAAAACAACAGAATTCAATAAATAATAATTATTTAATATAAACTAAATTAATACAAATATTAATAAAATAAATAACATAAAATGTAGTCATGGCTGAAATTAAAAATAATAACCTGACATTAATAAAATAATAAAAAAAATAAATAAAAGTGGCTAAAATTAATACTGGAAAACAACAAAATTCAATAAATAATTATTTGAATATAAATTAAATTAATAAAATGAAATAAAATAAAATATTGTCATGGCTGAAGTTGATATTGGAAAACAACAGAATTCAATAAATAATAATCTGTCATTAATAAAATAAAATAAAATAAAATAAAATAAAATTAAATAAAAAAAAAAACAGCAATACACATATTTTCATATGAAATGTATTGGCCACTCTGCTGTCTAGATATCTACATTAAAAAATGTCATATCAGTCAATCACTAATTATTAATACATTTATAATATTAGTAAAGAGTTGGTTTACTCAAACATAATATTACATGTAAGTTACATTTTTTTTAATAAATAAATATTGTAAATTAAATTAGCTGTAGCCAAATATAAATTGTTTATAGGAATTTCTTCATAAAACAATTTCTTTTAGATAGTTTGATCTGACATATACATGTCCAGCATATACATGAACTCCTTCAATACTGTTTAGAAAGTATCCCAGGATGCACCTCATGAAGTCCAGAGTGAGCAAAGCTAGATAAAGAAGAGGCTCCAATACTATACCAGTAGAGTGTAGCAGGGTCAGTTCCTCTCCGTAGTTCCACTAGCTTGTCTCGTGTTGTAGTGTCAAACAGACGGATCAACGTGCCCTTTCTGGAGGCAGACGCAACCACGCTGCCCAGCTGGTTCAGTGCCAGGCAGGCGATTTCACTTTGGTGGGCGTTGATAGTGAAAGGGGCAGAAGATGTGCCAGGTTTTGTGTTGGAAAGTTCCTGTCAATGAGTCATAAACAAAGTTAAATAATGATAACAACACTACTAATATGTTAATAAATGACTGCAAGTTTTAAAGGGATAGTTCACCGCAAAAATATAAAAAAATGCTCTCATCATTTACTCACCCTCATGCCATCCCAGATGTATATAACTTGGCTTGAGAGTGAGTAAATGATGAGAGAATTTTCCCTTTTGGAAAATATTCCTTTAATATGCAACATTTAACATTGATTTAAAACTGTAATAATATATAATATATACGACTGTAATATTATATTATATATAAGTTGCACATAAATCTTACCACTAATTGTAGACTGCCACATTTGTGTCCAGGGAAAACCAGCAACTGCTTTTCCAAACTAGGACAAAGGTCACACAAACCTACAACCCCAAAAATACAGTGATGAAAAATACATCAAAAATAAGTAAAGCCTCTCACAAGCAATGCTCACAATACCTTTTGGGTTATCTCGAGTGTCAAACTCAAAAAGCTTGACAGGGTTGTCGGGGAAACTATAAACGTAGATCCTGTTTTTCAGGACAATGATGATTCTTCACAACCAAGGACAGGAAATGAGACGTTATTAACACAAACAGCATTTTTAATTTAATTGAAAAGACGAAGCACTATTGTCCTAATGGCCTTGTATCTTACTTGTCATGTCTCATGCGCACAGCGAGCACTGGTTTGGTGAATGTGAACTCAAGTACTAATTTGTCCTTGGGGTCTCGCACTTCCTGAGCATCATCCCATATTAATACTGCCAAAGATAAGATGAAACATTGGATAATATTGTGAAACAGTTTATTCCAGCTTCAAAAACCTAGATTGAACCATCTAAGAGGGAAGCAGTTTAAAGGGATAGTTCACCCAAAGATAAAAATTGAGTTTGTATGAGTTTCTTTCTTCTGTTTGAACACAAGAGAAGATATTTTGAAGAATGTTGGTAACCAGACATTTGACGGTAGCCATTGACTTCCATGGTATTTTTTTTTCCTACTATGAAAGTCAATGGCTACCATCAACTGTCTGGTTACCAACATTCTTCAAAATATCTTCTTTTGTGTTCAACAGAAGAAACTCATACAGGTTTGGAACAACTTGAGGGTGAGTAAATGATGACAGAATTTTCATTTTTGGTTGAACTATCCCTTTAAGTGTAGTTTATCCAAGTATTAACGTGCAATTTTGACTCCGGGTGTACCTGAGATTTCAGAGAATTTAGGGTTGATGCCGCCTCCCACTACAGCCAAGAGGTTTGATCGATGAAGCATTGAACACAGGGCGATGCTGCCCACCTGCTCGTGATCTATAACCAGTCAAATCACAGACAATCAATAGATAACTCTACACATAGGTTTTATTTATTAAAAAAAAAAAAAAAAAAATTTTTTTACCTAAATGACCTTTTTCCATTAAAGGTTCCACATTATAAATGCGGACACCTGTTTCCATGGCACAGCAGAAACAACCTACATAACATGGAAATCAGTACATGAATACAGTACAGATCATTAGTATATCATTAACAGTATTTTGGCTGATATGTTGCCATTTTTTAAGATTATTGGCTTTTTTTTTTTAATGCACTTTTTCTGTTTTCAAAAATGTTGTGAACTATGAGTAAATATTGTGTAAACATATGTATGGAAGCTTGTTTCCGCCACTGAATAAAAAATAAAAAAGGTAATTGCAAGTTTTTATCCCACAATTCTGACTATTTTTCATGCAATTGCAAGTTTATATCCCACAATTCTGACTTTTTTCTCGCAATTCTGACTATTTTTCTCACAATTGCAAGTTTATATCCCACAATTCTGACTTTTTTTCGCAATTGCAAATTTATATCTCGCAATTCTGACTTTTTTCTCACAATTATGAGTTTATATCCCACAATTCTGACATTTTTCTCACAATTGCAAGTTTATATCTCGCAATTCTGACTTTTTTTCTTAAATTTGTGAGTTTATATCTCACAATTCTGACTTTTTTCTTGCAATTGTGACCTTTCTTCGCAAATGTGACTTTATTTCTCACGATTCTGAACTTTTTCTCGCAATTTGGGCTTTTTTCCTTGCAATTCTAACTTTTTTCTCACAATTGTGAGTTTGTATCACACAATTCTGAGAAAAAAGACAGAATTTTATGTTTATATCATGCAATTCTGAGATAAAAAGTCACAATTACCTTTTTTAAAAAAAAAAAATTTTATTCAGTGGCGGAAACAAGCTTCCATATTTGTGTTCATTTGATTTTTGACAATTTTGTATGTCTCATTTGCTATCAAGAAATTGTATTATAAAAATATTGGTATTAAATTGGCCACTCTGCTCTCTAGATATATTATATATATTAAATATATAGATATATATTATCTAGATATATTAAAATTGTCAATCACTACTTATATGTGAATGAGCCTTTAGAAAAGAGTTACTCTAAAACAATATTATATATTATAAGGTACTAAGGCCAATAGTTTTCTTAGATAGATAGATAGTCTAGCAGCATTAGTTATTATATAGCAGGATGATTTTGAAAGTAAATGTATTTCAGACTCACTCTGGTCCTGGTTGAACTGAAGGCTGTTGACTCCTCTCTGCTGGGCCATGATGTCAGAGAAGAGTTCACCGCTGGTTTTCTGATATCTTCAGCAGTTATATGGTCTAGATCTGATCATCCTGGATGAGCAGAAGACAGCGGTTTAACATGCTACATTTAACATGTGAACACAGGTAAACAACTTCCCTTTATAATATAATCAGGTTGTGATGACATCTCACTCACCATTAAATATTTAAAAGACCCAACGAGATGATAGACAAAGAAATCCAAGTGAGTTTATAGTGTTTAACGTAAATTTGATATCGAACATTAGGCAATAACTGCACAGCTGCCAGACGCTGTTGTTGTTGTTGTTGTTGCTGTCGCTGCTCTCTTCCTGTAGGATGACATGGGACTGTTAACGGAGCATTACTGCCCCAATCTGGACTGGAGGACAACGCAAGTGGCGTAAGGAGAAAAGTTTTTTCCACAGAAATGAAATGCTGTGACCTAAATGGGCGGAGCTTAGAGACCCAGAAGTCATCTCTAATTGGCCAGGTACGATAGGCACCTGTTTTAATTTTTCACGTGGTTCCTGTAAGCTTTCTCCGCGCTGGCCAGAACGGACCAATCACAGTCGTTTGTGGTTACTGGGTAATGCAGTTCGTAGGCCAACAAATCATTCCATAGAGATGTAGCGGTGGATTTCCCATTTGTATGTCAGATACAAATCATTGTAATTAAAAGATCTAAAAGACACTTTTTAGTGCATAAATGTGTCCAACAAGAAGAAAAACCCGTCCTTACATTTGAATGGGCATCAACGAAGAATGTAGTTGTCTTTCCCTGGACTAAGAATGACAACTTTTATTTCTGTGTAACAAACCCAAGCCATTAATAAATTTGGAAATGGATTCCTTTAACATTTATTTATTTATAACTGTCCACATTGCAATTACGGATAAACATGACAAAAATGACACAAATATTAAAATGATCCTCAATAATAATAATAATAATAATAATAATAATAATAATAATAATAATAATAATACATGAATAACGATAACAATAGAGAGATAAATAAATAAATCGCATGACATTATAATATTGAATATCCCAAAGTTATTTATTTACAAATGTTAAAAAGCACTAAAACCGATTCATGTAATTCACTTTTCTGTCCAACAGGTGTCAGCAAGTACCTAAAGACGGTCTCTTTAATAATAACGCTCATTCGTTTAATTAGTGAAATTATACAAAGGTAATGATGGCCTTTACGATGTCTACCTGTTTGCATGAGGGTCCACCATCTCAGCTGTGTCTTAAAATTAAAAAAAAGAAAAAGAAAAAGAAAAAGAAAAAGAAAGAAAAGCTGTGGACAAACAACAGGGACATTAGAAAACGAGGGCAGTCTGTCTCCTGAGTGACTCTGTTTCTCAATTATACAATTAAAATGTCTGCATAGGTCATAAAACAGGTCTCTGAGCTATTTGCCAGCCAGACACACATTTTAAAGAATGTAGCTCACATTTACAGGATTTCGAAGGTATATAGCTTTTCTTGGTTTTACTCTGTGCTGCTGTGAATGGTAAAGTCTTCTGTTTTACATACACTTTGTACAGAAATATGCTGGGCGAATTGCTTCACATTGTCAGACTGATAAATGCTTGCAGGAAAAGGAAGATGTGTTACAAAACAGGATGAGGTATTCTAAGCGAGAGTGATATGACAAGATATGACAGGTGCTAAATGATGCATTTAAAGGTAAACAGCAGTTGACCTCAAGACAAGGGCACTATATCACTATATACTACATGCCCTCTGTCGTCTGATATACTTTTTAAGGAAGTAAAAGGCCTTTTAGCATAATTCTTCAGGTCGTTTTGCTGTGAAATATGCTGATTTTTATAAAGTTTATAATGTAAGATTAACTTTTATATTGTTAGTTATATTTCAAGATGAAAACTTACTGTACTGAAGCAGCTTAGATTTACTTTATTCATGCATTATATTTGATAAAAATCATGTTAAAATGTGAGTATCAAATATGATACATCAGGCTTTTGTGGAACGTTTATTTGACCATCATCATCATTGTATTGCATTTTATTTTTTTCCCCCAAAATAGAAAACTACAGAGCTTTGATCTATATTTATATATATTTATATATAATCAAGGTTCGATAAAGTCTTCCATTAAATACAAAATAATAGTTTTTCTGACTATTATTTCAGGCTTTACAGGGTTAAGAAGAAGTATGATTATGTCACACCGGTTCTGAATTTAAGAACACGAACAGGGTAACACCGATTTGGCATCCTGGGACTCAAACAAATCTTCCCAACACTTTGACCTTTATAACATGAAAGCCAAATGGCATATGACCTGTGGTTTGGCTGTTCACTGTTGGTTTAGTGAATCTGAAGAAGAATTTGATTCCATTGATTCGAAGTTGAAAATGAACCCATTGTCCCACAGTCCGCTGGATCACAAGTGTTTGTATCAAGCTTAATGGGCAACTAATAACTCTGATGTTATCTCAACCCCTCCAGATCATTTTCTTGGTGGGTCACATCATATGAGTCTAAGATTACTAATTTTGAACAAACAGCCATTCTTCTGCTTCTCTTCACAAGTTTCAACTCACCTTTGATTCAGTTCTCAGTCCAGTGGGCATATTTATTTTATTAATTGAGAACAGATGAGGTTTTGTGAAGAAGCCTGATGTTATTTTGAGAAGAAAACCTGTTTGAAATTGAGAGAGTTCACTTAAAGTCAGCATTACATAATTTATAGCATTACATAATTTATGTATGTTGGATATAAGATTAAACCCTAAAAATTTTGAATGTAACAAAACAAATTCTGAATGTGAAAAGTAAATTCATAATGTGCAATTTACTACAAGTTACATCAAAACTGATTGACACTACATGCATTTTTCTGTTATCTATTCAAATTCCAAATATATAAACACTAAACTTACTGTAACATGGGTTAATAATACAATGCTTTAGGGTTAAATTTAGAGACAACAGCTATTGGTACTTTCCAAGGGTTTAACCACATATTTACTGTAGGATTAGGGTAATATTTTAGGAACCGGCCACTGGAAACCCATATTTGTTGACACATCCCCTTACGATAGTCCCCTAATGTTTATGGTGTTTGTAGTTTGAAAATCTGATCCCTATGGAAGCCATTTCTGCTACTTTTTGCCAGAATTATTATAGTCAAAATTATGCGATAAAGTCAAAATTGTGACATTAAAGGATTAGTTCACTTTGAAATGAAAATTAGCCCAAGATTTACTCACCCTCAAGCCATCCTAGGTGTATATGACGTTCTTCTTTCTGATGAACATAATCGCAGGAATATTAATAAATATCCTGAAAAAAATGCTTCCATCCACATTCATCCATCATAAACTTGTACTCCACATGGCTCCGGGGGGTTAATAAAGGCCTTCTGAAGCGAAACGATGTGTTTGTGTAAAAAAAAAACGCCTTCCCTGTTCAGCTTACGGAAAAAGTGTAACTGACTTGAAGCTAGTTTACACTTTCTTCTTAACTTCTCTGGCAGAAGCGAGATATTTTACTTCATAACTTGTTTAAATATGGATTTTTTTTTTACACAAAAGCATCGTTTCACTTCAGAAGGCCTTTATTAACCCCCCGGATCCGTGTGGAGCACATATTTATGTGGATGGATGTGGATGGAAGTACTTTCTTCAGCTCATACTCTTTGATCCCTATCACTGACATTATAAAGCTCGGATGCGTCAGGATATTTATCAATATTTCTGCAATTATGTTCATCAGAAAGAAGAAAGTCATATACACCTAGGACGGCTTGAGGGTGAGTAAAGCTTGGGCTAATTTTCATTTCAAAGTGAATTAATACTTTAAATCATAATTATGATATAGTAAATTATAATTATGAGATTAAAGTCATAATCATAATTTTGATTTTTTTGTTTTTGTCAAAGTCGAAATTATCACATAAAAGTCAAACTTATGACATATGTCATAAATATGACATACTAAGTCAATTTTTTGTCATCATAATCATGACATAAAAAGTTGAAATTGAGATGAAGACATGAAATTGACATACTAAGTTATAATTATAAATTGTTATGACATAATTATGACAAAAAAGTCAAAATTATGACTTCTGCAAATTATGACTTTTAAAGTCATAATTTCAGAATTATGTATTACATGTACAAGGAATTTGTCTTGGTTTACTGGTGCTTAGAAATAGTAAAAAACAAGGAATAAAATAATATTAATAATATTAATAGATATGAAGGTGAAAGAGAAAGTTATGAAAGAAAAGCATAAAGAAACTATAAAGAAAAGAAAAAACTGAATATATAAACAAACAGGAAGAACAATAAAATAGACACATTAATATACATTAGTGCAGGATGTGCAAAAGTAGGTTGTGTGCATTAATGTAACACAAATGAAACAACAATGAGGTTTTTTTTTTTTTTTTTTTTTTTAATGTAATGTGTAGTCCATGGAGGCAGATAAGAGAACATGGTGGGTCTTGAGTATTGCTGATGGGGAAAGTTGCGAATAGAAAGGAACTGTTTTTGTGGCATGAGGTTTTAGTCTTGATGGGCCGCAGCCTCCTGCCAGAGGGGAGTGCCTAAAAGAGCTCGTGCCCAGAGTGAGAGGGGTTGGCCACAATCTTTACTGCCCACTTCAGAGTCCTGGAAGTGTACGGGTCCTAAAGAGATGGCAGCTGTGCATCTGTGGAGAGGCCTCAGCTCCTGCTGTGGTTGGGGTGGTGAAGCTGATGGGCTGGAGCTGGAGCTGATGGCTGGTATCACAGGGGATGGTGTCAGGACTGTCCAAATTAAAGCGACAGTAGAACTCATTCAGGCTGTTGGCCAGACACATGATGTTAGCAGAGTGGGGGGCTTTAGGTTTGCAGTTTGAGCCCTTTTCAGACCTTTTTTAACTTTTCATATCATAATTGCAAAAGCATGATTTTTTCTCATATGGCAGAAATTGGCTTTCATTGGTTCCTTTTCGAATTTAACAATAAAAAATAACTGAATTAACATCAAAATTTCTAGCACAAATGACATTCAAACTGAAGTTGTGATGAATGAGGCCAGCAGGTGGCGCTGTAAAGATACTTTGTGTTGTTGTTCTTTAATAATTAAACGAAGTTAACAAACAACTTCGTAGCTTAATTTACATACAGTAGTTGCGTCCCAATTCAGAGGCTGCATCCTTTGAATGCCACATTCGAAGGCCGATTGCGTCACCAAGTTTGTCCCAATTCAAAGGCTCCTTCAAATGCAGCCTCCAAATGCATCCTATGTTTC
The DNA here is from genome assembly GCF_019924925.1 of Ctenopharyngodon idella. Lineage (NCBI taxonomy): Eukaryota > Metazoa > Chordata > Actinopteri > Cypriniformes > Xenocyprididae > Ctenopharyngodon > Ctenopharyngodon idella. The sequence continues at coordinate 44,832,523 of NC_067229.1, forward strand.
CCGTGAAACGAAGGATACAACAGATGTATCCTTCGCGGCCTTGCCTACCACAGAATTCATTGCACTCTGGTGATTTTGTTTGAGAGAAATTGTAGAATTACACTTCGTCAGTATTGGGTTTCAACTTACTCAAATATCTAATGATACAAATGTAAAAATAAAAATAAAACTTTAAATCGGTTCAAATGTTGACATATCTTACTAAGATGCGATTACATATTGTTTATAGTCTTTATTATATACAGAAATGGTTCATGGTGAACATATTTAGACAGTTTGTGAACCCTGTTTTGTTTTCACAGTTTAATGTAACTTTCAAAAAAGTCCAGTACAAACGTTACTGCCACCAAAGTCTTTATTTGCTGCCACTCATCAATGGCAGATATCACAGTTGCTAGGTGACAAGAACAAGTAGGCTAGACCATCCCATTTAACAACGCTCAGTCTGACCTTTGCGGCCTTCGAAGGATGCAGCCTCTGAATTGGGATGCAGCTAGTCTGTCGATGTTTTAATTAGCATTCTGATACACTTCTGCAGAGTAAACTACTCAAATTATTGAGAGAAGTTCATGACGCAAGTGGGTTTGCAAGCATCTGCACTTTACAAACCCCTACAAATTCTGTGCTGCAACAAATGATCAGATTTATTTCCATTACGCTTTTCTGTCTGCTTTGATTGTCGTTTGTCCTGTCTAGACTGATTTCTGGATGAATCCCAGAGTGGAATAGACAAACAGAGATGTTGCCAGAAGCAGCTATTGCACTGATAATGCTAATGCGCTTCTATATAGAGTCAGAAGAGACAAGAGGAAATCTGGCCAGCCATTAACTAAGACATTCTGCCAGATTTGACTGAAATCACAGTAATTTTCCCCTTGTGTCTATATCATTTTTAACATTAAAAGACACTGAAAACTGTGATTTAATTGCAACCACAGGCTCATTTCTATTACCAACTGCTGAGAGAAAAACAAAACTGACTTTAGTGCACTTATTCCCTTCACAAAACATTCATATTAGAGTGCAAAATAAGAATGAATGCCTATGAAATCAGGGCTGTTTTTAATTGCATGAATGAACCTAAACATGAAGTGATAAATTTAGCTAACACTTATTCGCCTTATTTTTAACTTAAAAGTGGGCGGGGCCATTATGACATGAACGTGTCGAGGCTTCCGGTCTCATCTGATTTAAGTTATTTTAGCTGTACAAAAACTGTCTGTTATGCTGGATAAGTTCAAATGGTTTATTAGCATACTGTCTTACTACATACTCAAAAGTACTGTTTGAAGTACTGTAGCATATTAACCTACTCTGCAGTATACAATATGTTGGCTGTACTATGCAAATTTTCTATGCATAAATTACCTGTAGCACACTATGCTGGGTTCTGTATGTCATGATGCTTTGTATTCATCTAGATTTTCCATTTCAAATGTGAAATAATGTTTTTGTTCAGACCACCAAGAGTTCATCCATTTTCACACAAAACTGAACTGTACCGTAACAACAGAAATATTATCATGTCATCACATTATGGTGTGCAGCAGCTGTTTTGCATTCAGATTCATGCAGCAGGAAAATCTGCCACACAAATTGTAAACAAGTTAATTAAAACAAATGAAGCAGTGTGTGGTTTGAAATAAAAGGTGGTTTATAACAGAACCTCGTGCACAATGGTCCATGAATATGTGCTTCATCAAACGTTACACTCCGACTGAAAGAAGCTCCTTAAGATCGTTTGACTCCACAGGGTTTTGCTTGCACAGCTTTATGTTTAAAGAGACAGGCCTAAAGCAATTATCCAGAGTGATCATGGAAAGAACACTGTGGGTCAGTGTCCTCCTGTGTTATCAAAGAAGAGATTGAAAATCTGTGGAAATGACCATAAATAGAAATAAAGTTTCTGGAGCCAGACTATTTTGTATTTCACACACACCATATTGAAGAACCCTATATTAAAGGGGACTTATTATGCCTTTTTACATTTTTTTAAACTTTCTTTAGTGTGTAATGTTGCTGGTTGAACATGGAAAAGATTTGCAAAGCCACAAAGCATAAAGTCCCTCCAAAAGGAGTTAGTCTCTATATCAGTGTGCACTGTTTCTGAACTCCCTGAAATGCTTCAATTGTAGTCTTGAGTTTTCCTCAGGGAACAAACATGTTCCTCATTTAAATAATTCCCGCCCAAGGCATACAAAAAATAAAGGGGTCAGGCCTGTTATGGTAAGGGGAGCAACATTTCCCAAGCACAATATCAGATTATTGCTGTAAACAATGAACACGGAATCGCTATTTTTGTTCTCCATTGTTTTGCTTCCAGATGTTTCATTCAATGGCAAGGTCACTCTGGGTTTCCCCCAGCTACTAGAGCATGTGTAACCGGTCCGACTCGACCTGCTCCGAGTGGGACTCGAACCGGCATCTCCAGCATGGGAGGCAGGCACACTAACAAGGATGCTAAAGACCGCAGTCTCTAACACCAGTTGCTAACGTGCCTCTCAAGGCCAGGGGAGTGAGGTTTACATTCACAGCTCTTACTAGCTTGCCTCTGTTACACTCACCCCCCTAAACCTCACTGCCATCTGGGTCACAGCACCAAATGTAACTGATCCTACTCGACCCGCTACAAGCCGAACTCGAACCGGCGTCTCCAGCATGGGAGGCAGGCACACTAACAAGGACACTAAAGACCACAGTCTCTAGCGCCTCTTGAGGCCAGGGGAGTGAGGTTTACATTCACAGCTCTTACTAGCTTGCCTCCGTTACACTCACCCCCCAAACCTCACTCCCATCTGGGTCACAGCACCAAATGTAGCCAGTCCTACTCGACCCGCTCCATGCAAAACGCGAACCGTTGTCTCCAGCATGGCAGGCAGGCAAGCTAACAAGGACACCAACGACTGCAGTCTCTAGCGTCAGTTTCTAGCGTGCCACTCACCCCCCAAACCTCACTCCCATCTGGGTCACAGCACCAAGTGTAACCGGTCCTACTCAACCTGCTCTGAGCGGAACTCGAAACAGCATTTCTGGCATGAGAGGCAGGCACACTAACAGGGACACTAAAGACCACAGTCTCTAGTGTCAGCCACTAGTGCGCCTCTTGAGGCCAGGGGAGTGAGGTTTACATTCTCAGCACTTACTAGCTTGCCTCCGTTACACTCACCCCCCTAAACCTCACTCCCATCTGGGTCACGGCACCAAATGTAACTGGTCCTACTCGACCCGGTCCGAGCGGGACTTGAACCAGCATCTCCGACACGGGAGCCAGGCATGCTAACGCTAAAGACAGCAGTCTCTAGCGTCAGTCGCTAACATGCCTCTTGAGGCCAGGGGAGTGAGGTTTACATTCATAGCTCTTACTAGCTTGCCTCTGTTACACTCACCCCCCCGAACTTCACTCCCATCCAGGTCACGGCACCAAATGTAACTGGTCCTATTCGACCCGCTCCGAACGGAACTCGAACCGGCGTCTCTCCAGCACGGGAGGAAGGCACGCTAACAAGGACACTAAAGTCTGCAGTCTATAGAGTCAGTCGCTAGCGCGCCTCTTGAGGCCAGGGGAGTGAGGTTTACATTCACAGCTCTTACTAGCTTGCCTCCATTACACTCACCCCCCTAAACCTCACTCCAATCCGGGTCACGGCACCAAATGTCACCACTCTTCAAAAACAACACTTTTTAATTCCCTTGACAAACTAAAAGACATAGAATGGATTTTGTATATATTTGAAAACAAAGATATAGAATGTACTGCATGTTGATTGTATTTTGCTCAAGAACATGATCTATGTAAGTCCACGTCATTAAAAAAAAACTATGTTTCTAACCACAGGGCAAGAGCTGCAGTTCCAACAACCACACAACTTTGCGATGCTGTTTGCGAATGTTTGTTGGAACTATGGTTTCGGGAAACAATGAATCGTTGAACTACAAATGCTGGTCATGATGGAACTTGCGACCATAGTTGGCTAACGATGCTTTTGGGAAACGCACCCCAGAGCGTTACTGACAGTCTGGGAAGAGAGGTGCAGCAACAATGTCAAATATGTGAAAAATAATGTGTTTTCAAGCATGAAAACCTAGACCCCAAAAGCATATGGCCTCTTTAGTACACCAACATGCATATGGCCTCACCGCAAACAGATATGGATTAAACATCTCCAATTTTGATTTCAAGTGTCTTAAATACACAGAAATGTGAAGGTTCCTTATAAACACGTTCTGAAAATCAATTGTTTCCTTTTGAAATGACTAATTACTGCAGACAGGATGGGAAATGCAATGGTAATCAGGTTGCTGGGAATGGATCCAGCCCTGAGGGGCGCCATGGCTCGCTCACTCCGCTGAGAGGAGAATAATGCTGTTTGCATGGGTGCCTGAGAAAAACATCTTTGCTTGTTAATAATTTGATTCCAGGGAAAGTAAACCTTCACCAAACAATAACACTCACAAATTATTCATTTACTTGACTGAGAGTGTAAAGCACAGTTCAGCATAAATATTGATGATGTGCCCTGGTGAGGTGCTTGTTTCCTCTTGTGGATGGTTGTATTTACAATAAACTCATAATTAGTAACATTAAGGTCTGAAGCCTTTATGACAGATTGTTTGTCATTTGCTCTGAACAGTGAACACAGCTCATAAAAGAACTGCTTTAGAGTTGATATTAACTTGAAAGAATATCAAATCTTTATGATTAGTTTAGAAATAAGAGAACGACACCCTGAACATGAAGTTCATTGCTGACCATATTCATGAAGGTGTTCAGAACTGGACTATAACATACACACACTAACAAAAAGCAAAATAATCTTTTTATTGTTTTATTATTAAAAAGAGGTTTTTGTCGTTTAAATGTAAAAACTGCTATATGTAAAAAGTTGACATACTCAAGGTCCTACGAAACAATGTTATTTTAGTATTATTGAGATACTATTGTAGTTTTATATTAATATTTTTCTGTTTTAAGTTTAATTTAATTTAAAGTTTTAGTAACTTTGTGTGATTTTGTCATTTTTATTAGTCCTTGTTTTTTAATGTTTATTTAGTTTTTATTGCTTTTTATTTCAGTTTTATTTTAGTACATCAACTAAATGAAAATGGGAAATGTTACCTTTCAACTATAGCTGAAACTGAAGTTTATTTCAGCTAATTTAAGTTTTTATATTGTTTGTTTTTATTTGTTATATTTTATTTTATTTTAAGTCACATAAATGTTTATGGTTTTCGTTTTAGTTAAATACACTAAAAAAAATGTGGTGTAAGATTTACTTTTAAACAATTTTCATTTAGAAATTACTTGTAAATTTCACAAATAATTAAAAAGAAACAGTGATTTAAAGATGAAATTTTGAAGTCCAAAAATTGAAATAGTATTTTCATGTAAACCAGTAATCTTTGTTTTTATAACTTAAAAAATAAATGTTTAATCCTGCTATGAATTTAAAATTGGAGTTCTGAGTGCATGGCTTTTAGCCCATGTCTGTTGTAGCTTTGAGGCTAAAGTGTAAAGGAAATTTTAGCAGATAAATTCACTTAAAATTGACATACTTTCTCTTTCAAGGAAACAGATATTCACTACTCTTGTTTGCATGGTATTATGAATTTTGGTCCAATCAAATGCGTTCTAGATTGAGAAAATCCCTCACCACACATTTCTTTATTAGTTCCACTCCAACCTCCTGTTTCAATATGAAATAAATTAGTTTGAACTAGAACTTTTGATAAAGTTGGGTAGCTGGAGTCCTCAGTGAGTTCACTCAGGCCTGTCAGATGAGATAACAAATAATTTTGAACTGAGGTGATGTATGAAAACACAGCCTTAAAGTTTTTACCATATGGGAGGTAAACAACACTTCATGAAACATTGTCAAAACAACAACACTTAATATTCCCCTTAATGCCAACTCCACCTGAATCAGAAGTCTCATGAGTTTTGTTACTAGGCAACAACTCAAACACACAGAAATATTATCCTATACTCTTACAAAAACATACTGCAGTGGTACCGTGGTACAGTGATGGGATCAGATGATAATACTATGGTATTTACACTACCGTTCAAACATTTGGGGTCAGTAAGATTTAATTTTTAAATAGAATTTGATACTTTTATTCAGCAAGGTTACATTAAATTGATCAAAACTGACATAAAAAAGTTACAAAACACTTTTTTGAACTTTCTATTCATGAAAAATGTATCAGTTTCCACAAAAATATTAAGCAGCACAACTGTTTTCAACAATGATCATCATCAATATCTGAATATGTAATATTTAAGAAAGCAACCAAATATTCAAAGATTTTTCAAAGTGTAAGTAATTTTTACCAAACTGGTGAAAACCCCATATTGATTTCACCATTAATCTGAATATTAAGGGAGATGTGTGTCCACATCGGTATCTTTGATTATTATGATCTTGCTAATATTTAATTGTCAGTAGAATTGCTTTTCTCTATGCAACAAACGTTTATTCACTCGGTTACTTCCGATTAGAAACCATCACACCAGCACACTCAATAAGATCAAGTAAAGCAAAGCACTTAAAAAGAAAAACAAAGAGAAGAAATTGGCTGAACACTCCCTCCCTCTCCATCAACATTAACACGTCCTTACCCTGACTGCTCATTTCAGTCTAATCCTGTTCATCACTTCCAAGATGAGACGGGCTCCCAGGGAACTGCAAATCGATAGAAGTGTTCTCGGGGGGCCGAAGATTAATGTGGGAATCACGGGCTCTGGGAAGATGGTTAAGTAGAACAGACTCACCACAGGAAATCACTCAGATCTTAATTAGCTGTTAATGTGGCGGAGCCTGACACGGGCCTCGCTGAGAGAGGAGTGACGCGCTTGGACGAAGCCGTAACAAACTTACATAAATATCATGTCAATGGACCCACTGCTAAAAAGCTAGCACATTTGTTTTAAAGAAACAATTCATCCAAACTGTCCCTGCATTGACAGTCTATGAAACTATCACTTTGATGCTTCAAAAAGTTCATTAAGAGACCGTGCGTCCATATGAATTGAGTGGTTTATTCCAAATTTTCTGAAGAGACACGATCGCTTTTAGTTTAAACGTGCTGCTTAACACGAGAATGAACCTCATTAGTTCTTGCTGCAGCTCAAACGTGCTGGGTAACACATGAGAATGAACCTCACTGGTTGAAGCGTCAAAGTGTCAGTTGCGTAGCTGTCAATGAGGGACAGAAAGCTCTCAGATTGCATCAAAAATATCTTCATTTGTGTCCAAAGATGAACGAAAGTCTTACGGGTTTGGAACTACAAGAGGGTGATTAATTAATGACAGAATTTTCATTTTTGGGTGAACTAACCCTTTATTGTATGCTTCAAAATTATGATTTTATTTTATTTTATTAAGTCTTTTATTGAATCAGTGTTTTCTTTTTGTGTCATAGCTTGGTTTGGCACTCTTGCATTGTAGGAATAGGAATAGGTTGAATAACTTTGTCAGGGTGGCAGAAAAAGTCACAGGGGTAAATCAATTGACATTTATCATAGACAGGTTTTAAGTAAGGCACATTCAATTTTAAGGAAATTAGATAATCCATTATATAAATAATTCCATTTGTTGCCTTCTGGGCATTGTTTGTGAGTGCCAGGTGGAACAACAAAACGATTTAAGGTTTCTTTTGTATCAGTGGCTGTTGGCTTTTTGAATTCTTCATAGGTATATTACGTTGATTATGAACTGTTTTTATTTATGTTACATGCATTAAGAATTATGTATTGTCTGTATGTCTGTTATCCTGTTGCAAAACTAGTTTCCCCTAAGGGGTCAATAAAAAGTAAACAAACAAACTTTCAAAACAAGCAGCTTTTAGTCTGTTAATGTGGAGATTTCATGTGACAAACCTGAACACGGATTTACTTGACAATCCCGATGGTGTGGATTCCTATTTAAATGACTGGATTTCACCTGTGAAATTTCAGCAAACAAAAAAAGCAATATTAAATTTTATAGTAAGGAACAGATCAAAATGTAAGATAAGTGTTTTTGTGAAAAAAAATTATCTTCACTGAGCCATTGGTCACTGAATCATTGAATCAGTGATTTGAACTCCAGAACCTTGATCCATTAATGACTCATAATGGATTTGTGAACTGAATCAACTGGTTAATCGACAAGACCAGCATTAAACGCTAAAATGGACTGTCTAGTAAGCGCGCATGGCTACGTCACATTCCTGCATGTCCTCGCAGCCACGGCACGAAAATACTATTAAAACATTAATTTTGTATTAAAACACTTTGTATTAAAAATCTTTAAAGGATTAGTCCAATTTCAAATAAAAATTTCCTGATAATTTACTCACCCCCAAGTCATCCAAGATGTCCATGTCCTTCTTTCTTCAGTCGAAAAGAAATTAAGGTTTTTGATGAAAACATTCCAGGATTTTTCTCCTTATAGTGGACTTCAATTGGCCCCAAACGGTTGAAGGTCAAAATTACAGTTTCAGTCCAGCTGACTCTATTAGAATTCCAGCAGTGTAGATGCTGCTAAGTGTGCTACTTGCACTAGCATATTGTATATGACAATTTAGTTCACACTGTAGAGGGCAGTAATACACTTAGCAGCATCTACACTGCTGGAATTCTAATAGAGAAGAAGAAGAAAAGGGCTAGTTCAAGACGAGCGTCTATGGTTAAAACGTATATCATTTTTTTTTTTTTTTTTTTTTTTTTAGAAAATGACAGATCGTTTCACTAGATAAGACCGTTATTCCTTTTCTGGTATCATTTAAAGCCCTTTGAGAATAATCCTGGAATGTTCACAACAAAAACCTTAATTTCTTTTCGACTGAAGAAAGAAGGACATGGACATCTTGGATGACATGGGGGTGAGTAAATTATCAGGAATTTTTTATTTGAAAGTGGACTAATCCTTTAATACTGGCTTTCTATTTATGCAGTACAGTGAATGACAGCCATCTGTGGTCTCCCAATGGCTTACTTTATTGACAAGACCGCAAGTGCACATGAAGTGTGACATTTGGGACAGGGCCTGAGAGGCGCCTCACTGCAGAGCCAATGGGTGGAGCTTGACATCCAGCTCCCCATTGCTGACCGTACTAGGTCAAGTTCCACCCATTAGGTCCAGAGAGAGGTTCTGTAGTGAGCACCACTTGGTAGTGTTGTCAAAAGTACCGACTTCAGTACCAAGTTTGTACTGAAATTTTAAAAATGTGACAATACCAGCATTTCCCCCTAGCATTTTGTGCTCTGTTGAGTGGATTCGTAAACACCTCTGGCCATTGTGTTCACACACTCAACAGATATGTCTGTGATTGGCTACAATGATCAACACACGGGAGCGTTTGAAAGCAGGCGTCTAAACTTTCCTGTGTGTATCTGTGTAAGAGCTCGGTGAAGAGCGTCAAAGATGTTTATTTACAACATGTTTTTAAAGCATTGATCATTGTAGCCAATCACAGATATATCTGTTGAGTGCGTGAACACAATGGCCAATCAGAGGTGTTTAAGAATCTGCTAAACAGCGCTCAAAATGCTAAGGGGAAATGCTGGTATTGTCACATTTTTTAAATTTCAGTACCAACTTGGTACCAAAATTGGTACTTGTGACAACACTACCACTTGGTTTTTCTCATTAACTCCCATTGGTTGTTTGTTGATGGTAAATGGTGTTCAATAAACACTCAACCTGTGGAAACAATCAAATTGAAATTGAACATGAATTTATATTGGACTAAAAATGCAAACAGAGAAAGGGACAGTCTTGAAATGATGTCCAGTGATGACATTTCATACCTTTTATTTATTTGGAAAAACTATTTGAATGTCTCACCCAGGTCGCATAATTATTGAAATAAGCTTTCAAGTAGAGTTATACATCAAAATCCGACAAATATGCTTTGTCAAGTATACCGTTTCAGTCAAGGGTGAAAACTCTTGGATGTATCAGTTTCAGGTTATTTTAAACCAGATGAGTCACATTATTATACAAGCAGGACCAACTTTTAACAGCCTATGCTGGCCGCCAATTGCATAAGCACATCTTTTCAATATTTTCTTTGATGTAAAGCTATTACCAAACACGATAGTTAAAACGATGCTTTGTGTTCACAATAACATGAGTCACACTCCCTGGATGCCTGTTTAGGACAGAGATTAATTAAATGAGAACGATTTCCCCCTCGTTGTGCATTCTTAATATGATATATACTGTGAAAGTCTCAAGTGTGCTCATCTGCTTTAAAGCAGCTGAATAATAGTTCATTTCTATGGCATTTTTATAGTACTTTGAGCCGTAAAACAGGGATGATGAGACATTTTATTGGATCCCCAAAACACTTAAGTGAGATATTGCTTTTTCTGGTACGTACAACAGCCAGAAGACCAACAACTAGTAAAATGACAGGATTTCTCTGAAAACTCATAAGTAAGTACCTGTTATTATTAGATATTGTTGACACAATGAACTTTTGTGCATGTAAAATACTTTCAATGTCAGAATAACTTCTCCCTAGGCTGCTCATTTTCTTCGCACAGCCTCCACAATGTGAAACAGAAACAGGTGGACGTCTAGTTTTTAACACCTTGACTAAACATACTATCTAATGAGACATAATTGGCATTTTCTCCCACGCATGACTTTCATTTTAGACTTCAGATGCATTTTTAATCTTGGTTTTTTTCTTGCCTCATACAGAAAGACATGTCTGAAGCTGGTGGCAAATGCGTCTCACCGCTAGAAACAAGTAAAAGGCTAACCGTGCTTAACCCCATCTGCTCATCCTCATATTTAAGACAATTTATGAACCTCCATTTTCCAGCTAGCTTGAGTATCTCTCTCTCCAATTATCGCTCTGTCAGAGGCAGCATGTAAACAGAAAGATGGAGGTGGATGAACTCTTTCTCAGCTATCTGTGAAGACATGTTGTAGTACGTTTAGTCTGTTTTAGCATTCACAGCTGCTGCTGACCACCACTCCGTTTGGTATTTATCCATTTATTAGACATTTAATATTTAATAACATCTGATGGCCCTTCAGTAAGATCATAAAATATAAATCAACAAATCATGTAATTTGGTGGCCTGTCAAGAGAGCAAAACCTTGTGTGCCTTTCATTTTTCGTAATTTGCAGCTTCTTATTGATCTTATTGATGTGGGTGCTAACCTCTAACCCACTCATATAGTTGTGTACCTTTCTTAGACTTATTAGTTTGGTGTTACTAGTGATTAGCGCTAAGATTATTCTCTTACATTCCTGCTACGTCTGTGACAGGTGCTGAAACACTTTGTGAAGGAAAACTTGCCAAAATAGCAATATCTCACTAAGACACGACGAAGACTTGCTGTGAAATAATAATTGCTTAATATTATGCAGGTCACAGTCTAACTGAGATGTTTAATATGGAGCAGATTACCGGTTCGGGGACAGGTGTTAACCTTAGTGGGTTGTCTCCGGTGTGAAAGGAGGCAGAGTTGAGACACCAGCGGTGTGCCATCTGAATACATGAATAAAACACAGCAAACATCAAGGCTGGTGTGTTTGAGGGAGTGAATACGCAATGTTGATGTGGGCAGATATGACACACCAATTTAACGCCAAGGATTAGCCTGCAGTGTTGGGGAGTAACTTACTAAAAGTACCAACGCTACTAAAATGAACTACATATTTATAGTTTCCACAATTGAAAAGTGTAGCTTTTCCATTAACAAACTACTTTTACCAACAACTAATGGTGTGGTAGAAAAAAAAAAAAGTTATATTTTTGTACCAGTTTATTGCACCGCTATTATTGAGAAATTTAAAATAGAAAAAAAAAATCATGCTCTCTGATGTTCAGTAGCACTGGGAATTGATTAATTTTAGTATATCAGTTAATTCACACTGTTCATGTAAATAAATGATTCATTGATCAAATGATCCACTGATTCATTTAAACCCCTGCATCTTATTAATTAGTTAAACATGGAACATTTGTGAAACGGTTAGTTAAATGCTTATGTTCATCTGAATCAGTTCTTTCTGTTCATCGAATTCGTTCATTCACACTGTTCATGTAAATAAATGATTAACTTATTCAAGTCACTGTCTTTTTAAGTTAACGTGCCCCTGTTATGCCTTTTTTTAAGGTTCCTATCCTAATATTGTTTTGGGAGTCTCCTACAACAGATTTACATGCATGCAAGGTCAAAAAACACTTTCGTTTTCTCATAATATACATTTAATTTCACCTCAGTTCTCAATATTTTGTAAACGATTCCTTAGAAGCAATTTAAAGAGTCAGTCTTTCTAAACCCCTCCTTTCCGTGAGCCTACACTGCTCTTATTGGTCAGATGGCTCAATCCTTTGTGATTGGTCTACTCCACGCACCGCGCACCCATTGCCACAACTGAATGACAGCTATCAATTCGCAAAACATTGTATACAATGTACGGACAGAAAAGATAGCATTGATTTTACCGTATCAATTTGATCCCGAGTACGACGATGAAACGTCTGAAGTAGTCGATCAACCAGACACTGATTCGCAATTACAACTGGAGTAGGACGTTTCTCTGTGTTAAGTGTCACCTTAGTTTGCGTTCTTTATAAGACGTAACAGCACTGTTATACTTTATGTAGTTGCACCAGTGGGAACTGTATCAGAATGCCAAGTGAAGCTGAAAACCCCTAACAGAAGATAAACATTTAGGCCAGATGTGTACACAGACTTTTTCATCACAACTATTAACAAAGAAAAAAATGGCTATATCATTGTTTGGCATCACAATGGGTGTTTACTGTTTACAGAGAGGATACTTCCACTAGTTAGTGCGGACTAGCATCTTAACATCCTATTACAATACAGATAGAGCTCCATACTACTGTCATAATAAAAACGCAGAGGAAAAAAAACAGTTTGTTTTACAGTTATGTAAGCGAACCGAGCCCACAGTTAGGTTGTAAACTGTTGTAAATTGCACAAACGTGAATAGCTGATAATGCATTACACTTTGTAAACAAAAGTCGTGCTCCATCCTTGATCATTACTCCAAGTAATGAGACAGACAAGCTGCATTAATCGACACATCTGAATAGCAGAACTACAGAAACGTGAGTTAGCTGGTTAGCAGGAGACAGACGATGGTGTACGTTACAAAACATAACAAACAAAACTAAGAATTTTGGACGATCGCTAGAAAATATAAACATCAATTATTAATCATACTTGAGATTCAGAGGAGCAAACTGGTCCAAATAAATGGGGCATTGATCCATATTTTAAGACCAAGCGTTTTGAGAATCCTGCGTTAAACTCCCTGCCTGGCGTCTGTGCGCGCAATAAGCAATATGCTAATGTTTCGTTGTGACGTCACAACAAAACGGCTTGGGATTCATTTTACAAACGACTCGTTTAATTGACTCAGAGTCAACTCTTACTTTTGAGAGACAATAACTTTATATACTGTGCACTTTCAGATTTAAAACTTTGCAGTATGTTTTCATTCACTTAGAGCTATGTTACACACTACATGAAAGGTCATTTTCAAAAATCCATAATAATCATCTGAATCAGTTTATTTACACTGTTCATGTAAATTAATGATTCTCTGATCAATTGACTCACTCATGGATTTAAATCACTGTTTTCTCAATAATTCATTAAATATTGACAATTCGTAAAATTAGGTAAATGCTTCTCTTAATCTGAATCAGTTCATTCAAGACTGTTATTAAGTCCCTGTGTCATCTTTATCATTTTTAATTAGTTGAATATTTAAAATTTGAGAAATAATTAAATACTTCTGTTAATCTGAATCATTTAATTCTGTTCACTGAAGCAGATCAGTCACACAGTTCATGTAATAAATGAATCACTGATCAAATGATTAATTGATTCATTTAAATCGGTCTCCTTAATTAGTCAAACATTGACAGTTCCTGAAATGAGTTTAACACCTCTGTTCATCTGGGTCAGTTCATTCAAACTATTCATGCAAATAAATGATTCACTGATCAAATGATCCCCTCATTTTAAGTCCGTTTCATCTTTATAATTAGCTGAATATTTAAAATTTGTGAAGCAATGAGTTAAAATACAACTGTTCATCTGAATCAGTTCGTTCTGTTCATTGATTCAAATCATTCACACTGTTCATGTAAATAATTAACTGATCAAATGATTAACTCACCATGTCTTCTTAATTAGTTAAAATTAAATATTTAAAAATAACTAAGATTAAATACTTCTGTTCAATTGAATCAGTTCATTCACATAGTTCATGTAAACAAATGATGTACTGACCCATTTAAGTCAGTGTTATCTTAATTAAATATTGAATAATTAGTAAAATAATGAGTTAAAATAGTTTTCCAATTCTTTTGTATTTAATGTAAAAGTATGCTAAATTCAATGCAGTAACTCTAGTTTAAATCCGTGCTTTTGTGCCAGATAAATCCTCTGACTGCAGAATTATGTACAGTAATATCATATTATTTGAATTTTACATGTATAAGGATTATTTAATTATTGCCTTAAAGGGTTAGTTCACCCAGAAATGAAAATTATGTCATTAATTACTCACCCTCATGTCGTTCCACACTTGTAAGACCTTCGTTCATCTTCGGAACACAAATTAAGATATTTTTGATAAAATCCGATAACTCAGTGAGGCCTGCATCGCCAGCAATAACACTCCCTTTTTTAATGCCCAGAAAGCTTCTAAAAACATATTTAAAACAGTTCATGTGAGTACAGTGGTTGAACCTTAATATTACAACCCCAAATCAGAAAAAGTTGGGACAGTATGTAAAACACAAATAAAAAAAATAAAGTAGTGATTTCTAAATTTACTTTGACTTGTATTTCATTGCAGACAATGTGAACACAAAATATTTCATGTTTTGTCTGGTCAGCTTAATTTCATTTGTAAATATACATCCTTTCCTGTCAGACCTGCAACACATTCCAAAAAAGGTTGGGAAAGGAGCAATTTAGGGCTAGTAATCAGGTAAATTGGTTAAATAATGATGTGATTTGAAACAGGTGATGTCAACAGGTGATTGTAATTATGATTTGGTACAAAAGCAGCATCCAAGAAAGGTCTAGTCCTTTAGGAGCAAAGATGGGCCGAGGATTGCCAGTTTGCCAACAAATACGTGAGAAAAGTATTGAAATGTTTAAAAACAATGTTCCTCAAAGAAAGATAGGAAGACATTTGCTTATTTCACCTTCAACAGTGCATAACATAATTAAAAGTTTCAAGGAATGTGGAGGAATTTCAGTGTGTAAAGGACAAGGGCGCAAGCCTAAGCTGAACAACCGTGATCTCCGATCCCTCAGGCGGCACTGCATCAAGAATCGTCATTCATCTATAAGCGATATCACCACATGGGCTCAGGACTACTTTGGCAAACCTTTGCCAAGTACCACAATACGTAGTTACATCCACAAATGCCAGTTAACATAGGGATTCCTTTTGGCACAGTACAGTTTTTAACAGTGTCCAGAAGCGCCGTCGACTTCTCTGGGCTCGGAGGCATCTGGGATGGATCATCACACAGTGGAAATGTGTACTGTGGTCAGATGAATCAGTATTTCAGGTATTTTTGGGGAGAAATGGACGCCGTGTGCTCCGGACCAAAGAAGAAAAGGATCATCCAGACTGTTACCAGCAACAAGTCGAAAAGCCAGGGTCTGTCATGGTATGGGGTTGTGTCAGTGCCCTTGGCAAAGGTAACTTGCACTTCTGTGATGGCACCATTAATGCTGAAAAGTACATAGAGATTTTGGAGCACAATATGCTGCCTTCAAGAAGACATCTTTTCCAAGGATGTCCATGCATATTTCAACAAGATAATGCAAAACCACATTCTGCACACATTACAAAGTCCTGGCTGCGGAGGAAGAGGATACAGGTACTTGACTGGCCTGCCTGCAGTCCCGACCTGTCTCCAATAGAGAATGTGTGGCGCATTTTGAAGCGCAAAATGCGACAACGAAGACCCCGTACTTTTGCCCATCTTAAGACTTGTTTGCAGCAAGAATAGGTGTCTTCAGTCCCTAAACGTCTTTTAAGTGTTGTGAAAAGGAATGGCAACATTACAAAGTGTTAAATGCTTTACTGTTCCAACTTTTTTTGAAATGTGTTGCAAGAACCAAAATAGGAATTTTTTTTTTTTTTTTTTTTTTTTGAAAAAAAAAAAAAATAATAAAAATAAAAAAAATAAAAATGAGGAACACATTAAATAATGTGCTGTTGTATTGTCTGCAATGAAATACAAGTCAAAGTAAATTTAGAAATCACTACTTTCTTTTTTTATTTGTGTTTTCCATACTGTCCCAACTTTTTCTGATTTGGGGTTGTATATAGCGACTAGAATACTTTTTGTGCAGCAAAAATAACAAAATAGCGACTTTATTCCACAATATCTAGTGATGGGCAATTTCAAAACACTGCTTCATGAAGCTTCGAAGCTTTACGAATCTTTTGTTTCGAATCAGTTGTTCGGAGCGCATATCAAACTGCCAAAGTCACGTGAACTATTGAAGTTTCGAAAACAAATGATTCGTAAAGCTTCATGAAGCAGTGTTTTGAAATCGCTCATCACTAGATTGTGGAATAAAGTCACTATTTTGTTATTTTTGCCGCACAAAAAGTATTCTCGTCGCTTTATAATATTAAGGTTGAACCACTGAAGCCACATTACCTGTTTTAAATATGTCTTTAGTAGCTTTCTGGGCATTGAAAAAGGGAGTGTCATTGCTGGCGATGCAGGCCTCACTGAGCTATCGGATTTTATCAAAAATATCTTAATTTGTGTTCCAAAGATGAATGAAGGTCTTACGGGTGTGGAAAAACATGAGGGTAAGTAATTATTGACATAATTTTCATTTTTGGGTGAACTAACCCTTTAACTTCAATGTAGTTAGCTTCGTTTGGTAGTAATTTGTAGTGGAGAGACTGCTTTTCCAAAATGGTGGCTTGACTGTAGTTTAACTCAACTACTACAAAGTAGCTTCCCCAACACTGTCAACCTGACATGAACTTTCAGCAGCGAGAGAACTGCTGGTAAATGAGTGCTATGGAAACAAGAGACTCATGCATCTGGTCACAGCATGACCTACATCGCCTCGCTTTAACTATGCAGGGACTCTGTTTATAATCACAACATGGACACAAGAACTCAAACATTCATACAAGTCTGCACTGAGAATGACTGCTGGCAGTAAATCCAGTTTTCAGACACAAAGGCAAAAAAGCCGATACAAAAAAAAAGAGACAGAAGATGACAGAGAGACAGACAGAGAAGGATATGAAAAAAAGGGAGATTAAAGTTTTTCTATTATGTCTTTCCAAGGCAGCAGAAAAGATTTTGACGGTAGTTTCTGAGGATGTCTAGAATGAA
Source organism: Ctenopharyngodon idella (assembly GCF_019924925.1). Lineage (NCBI taxonomy): Eukaryota > Metazoa > Chordata > Actinopteri > Cypriniformes > Xenocyprididae > Ctenopharyngodon > Ctenopharyngodon idella. Next base: position 44,849,909 of record NC_067229.1, read on the forward strand.
ATCAGTGTTATTGCCTGAAGCTCAGCAGCTTAAAGGAACAGTTCCACACTAAATGAAAACCCTGTCATCATTTACTCACCCTCACGTCATTACAAATCTGTTTGATTTTTGGGAACAGTTTCCACATTTGTGCATATTCAAATGGGGTATATTGTGATCAGTGTTGATATCGTTAACTAAAACAATTAAAAATGGTTTTCATTAATATTAGAAGAGAAACTTGAAAACTTGGTAGTTTACTACAACTACTACAACCACAAAGTACTAAAATTACTACAACTAAAACTGAAATAAAAATAGAAGCTAAATAGAAATAATAAAAAAAACTAATAAAATGACAAAAGCACAAAAAATGACTAAAACTTAAACTAAAATGAAAACTGAAAATATAAAAATTAAACATTCAAAATATTAATAAATTCTAAAATAGTTTATTAATAATACTAAAACAACACTGATTGTATGGAGCCCATAAAGGGTATGAACATTCTAATAACTGTGATAAATGCCACATCCTATCAGGAATCTACATCCCTGTTTGTTTTAGCCATAATTTTGCAAAAGTTCATGGGTTCATTTGTTACCATTTATGAAGCAATTTGGGAACTGGATGATGCCTAGTGAGGTGTAAACTGTCATTATCTCTCTCGATTTCACTCATATTTCCAAATATTTCACAAATCACTTCACACTTCCTGTGACTGGCGGTTTTGTGTATGAGCTTAAACATTTGACCCGATCTGTGCAAATCGTATTGTGGCAGCAAATCTCTTCCGTAACCCGTTACCTATCTATGTACAGTACCTCTGACATACGAATTTGTCATTCAGAGATTTCCCTCCTCCCCAAGCCATTCCTCTCCCACTTCCAGCAGATGTCCATTTCTCATCTTCTTCTCAATTCCTCCTCCAGCATGTAATCTGTACTTGATGGATTCCTTCCATTTCTTTTGCATTAGTGGCAGTTTCTTCCCGGGATCATTATCTTGACAAACACACAACCCCTTAAAATAACAGTCTACCTGACAATGCTTATAATGACATGCCACTTATAACAGCTGCTTAGCAACCTACTTCAAGATTAAAGGAAATATCTCAGACAAAATCACATTGCACAATTATTTTATATCACACATCCCCAGTTTTATCAGCATCTTAAAACACCATTTCACTGGATGTGCAGAGAATTCTTTTCTCAGGTGCTTCTGATGAGGCAGACATGTTTCAGGTCTCCAAAGAAACCCACTGATTGACCGCCGGACATCCATGAGTGATTGAGCTCAATTACAGTTTTTTTTTTCTCTGAAGACCATCATCTCCGCTACCTTCGGAGAGAAGAGAACTGGAGAGTCAATTAACAGACATGGCATGAAATCTGATGACTTGAGAACCTGATTGTCTGTACTCAGATACAAATGATACCTGGTGTTACAAACACTACCTTGTCCATCTTCTACAGCCCAAACATCTGATTGCCATATTGCTGCTGGCAAGATGACTGGTCAAGAACCTTGTGATATAGCAAAGAGGAAAAGATGAGAAGTTGAAGCAATCCCATAATGCATCACGGCATAACAGTCTCAGGGAAAAAAATAATCCAAGAGAAATGTTGATTAAATATACTTACAGTGTAACTCTGCCGATTTTCAACCCACTTTGTATTGTTACAATGTTGGTAGTATATGTGAATGAACAATTTTTACTCATTCTCCGTTTTACCTGGACAGAGAAATTCACGTTTATTTGTCAGTAAAAGTCTGCCGCAAGATGGGAAATGTGTCATCCGGCGCTTCAGGGCTTTCGTGTAAACTACAGATTACACTTCCACATTTTTTATCCCTGCCCACGGACAGTCGGATCGACAGAGGGTTATTAACAGAATAGTTATTGTAAGGAAACTGAAAGTAACTCATTCCCGTTAAACATTTACTGTAACAAAGTTCAAAACTCAGGGAAGAAGGAGGGAACCGGTGAATGTTCAATGTAACTTTAATAACAATAAAATAAACAAACAACAAAATGAAAGTAAAGCGGCAGCCCCTCACGGACAATTGCTGCATAAACTAAAACAAAACACCAACATAAAGTCCAGGCCTGGTCCTCTCTCATCCTTTACTGTCGTCACTCCTCCTTTTAACCTTCTGGAGCTCCTCCGTGAGACTCCAGACTCGTTCCGTTCCCACGGCTCTCGGCCCCACCCTGCATGCCACATTAACTCTTTGAATTCTTCTGATTTCTGTAGTCAGGTAGCACCGATTTCAATTTTTTCGCCTTTCTACTGCATAGGCATCCAAGTTTTATTGGAAGCCCATTTTGCCAGCGGGGAAGTACCCCTTCAATTCAATATTGATTGATAACGAAGGCCAAGAGCCGAAACGTTTGTCATCTTCCGTGTTTAACGAATAAAGTGTTTTAGAGTGCAGACCTTTTCTGTATTTTTAATGTGATGTATAGGTCTCAGCACCTAATTAGCTGGGTGAGCGTGGTGAATGCTTTGATTGCATTATTGTTTTCCACTATCTTTCAACTGCACACTGTTTTGCATTTTGGCTTGTTATCTCGTTCATAATAAATCTTATATTGTTGAATCTTCATCCTCATCTTCATTGGACCCTTGGCGTTACAGAATACCGGACCGACCCTATGGATGAACGGGTAAAGTTCATCACTGTGGCTCAGGAAAGCCACGATTTCTTGGAGTATTCGAGGGAGTTTTTCCAGCTTGCAATCACCAGCTCCCTCGACGACGAGACCCTGAGGACCTTGTTCCATTCAACCACCCCATTGACCTCCTAGACACCTCAAGACTGGACTGGAGGGAAACCTTAGTTCAGTGTCAAGAGAGTGTCGCGTCCCAGAACCAAGCCAGACCCAGAGCAAGTTTCACCACCATCAACCACAGAGAAGTCACGTGAGCCCCCCACAGACCGAGCGGCACCACCCACTGCAACGAGTGAGCCAGAACCCAAGGATAAGTGGAAAGAGCTTGCCATTGCCCTGGAAGCGGTTCCCTCAGCGTGGATCTGACCAGCAGTGTGAGCCCAAGACACCAGCAGCCGAGGGAACTGAGACAGAGGACTGTCTGATAGACTTCTATGGGGACTTTTCAACCCCCACCCTATTCCACCCGGTGTCTAAATCATCTGTATTATCCAAAGGGAACTTTGAAAACTGGGAATTATTTTTTGCTCTAACCTGTGTGGACTGTGTCATGATTACCATTAACCTCTCAAGTCTCGTTTCATCGCCACCACCACAGAGCTCAGCCAGTCCTCCAGTCCCATTGCTGCCGGATGCCTCCAACCCTGTCGGCTGCAGCAGGTTCCTCCTTCCCATCGGCATCGCCTCTGTCCTCAGTCACACCATCGTCGCTCCAGCCCTCGGGTACTCTGGCTCCACCTACAGTGTTTGTCGCCGCGACATCCCCTAGGTCTCCTGCACCAGCGATGTTGCTCAGCTCCCTCGACCCTCGGTCTGCGCCATCGGATCCACCGGCTCTGTCTCTGTTGGTCGTCCCCCAGATATCGTGAGCCAAGCCAGCAACATCTTGGCTCCTCCCTCCACTCCGCTGTGGGCTGTCAGCACTGGGAAGCTCTGGGTCTGCGCCAGCGGGACTCCTCCACCTTCTACATCGGGGTCTCGTCGTCCCACTATCACCATCCCATGGTTCCTTCCACCTTCGTCACCTCCCGGGACTATTCTGTTGGACCTCCTTCCCGGTCGTCCGTCCACCTCTCAAGCCACCTCCTGCCGGTTTTGCCATCCCTTTGCCAGCCCACTTCTTCCACCCCTTTGCCACCTCCTCCTCATCCTCCTCTTCATCGCTTCACAGCGTGTGAACATGCCTACTGGGAAGGGGCGTTATGTCACAGTCATTTTATGTTTGTTTTGGTTTTCACTCGTCACGTTTTCCTTTGTTCCATTTTCCCACCACAGTCTGTCACCATAGACACTAATCCTATTTATCACAGCTGTTCATCGTTTTAGTTAATCATCTGTTTATTTAAGTTCCTGCTTGTTCTCAGTTCAGGGTCCGGTACTGTTTGTGTCAAGTGCACACTGTCTCGCATGTTGGCTTGTTATCTCGTTCGTAATAAATCTTATGTTATTAAATCTTAGTCTTCACTGGAACCTTAGCGTTACATCATCAATCAATTGTCAAATCAGTCGAATCTCTTTTTCTCTTTGCAAGCAGGGTTCTTGCCTATGATTTGCAGGTCATCTTGGTCTTAAAATACTGCACAATCCCATAATGCACTGTGACAAGCTCAGTGAAAAAATTAATCCAAGATGCCAGATGAACCGTGAGAAATGTCGATTATAAATATTCCTACTTTCCAATACTGAAAAGTAGAAATGAAATTAAATGATTAAATCAAATCATTAAAAATTTACAAAAAGTTTTAAATACATAAAAAATACTATTTTACAAAAAAAAAAAAAAAAATAGGTTACATTCCTCACCAATCAATTGTGTGTCAAATCTCATTTATTACACATGCTGCGTCTCTCCCATGAACGGCAGGGCATCTCGCTCTTCAAATATTGCACAAGTACAAATACTATCTGTCTTCCCCATGTCATCTGGTTAGTACATGATGTTCCTGCACGTTTAGTCCTCAAAAAGAAGCTGACTTTGGCTCTTGGGATGGTTGGAGGGTTTTCAAGATTGATGACAGACCCCGCTAAGGATCCATCTACTTATCTCAGTCCCACAAATATTCCCATGATGGCTAATTACCCGCCGTACGCTGCAATGTGGCACACCAGTACTACCAGCGGGAACCAGTACAGACAGTGTGGTGGCGGTGGGAGGGGGATGGCCCGTCTGTGTGGCACACGCCGCCTGTGTTCTCATTTTCTGCAGTGGTACCACAAAGGTTTTCAGATCTCAGCATTCATAGTACAGCCCTTCGTGCTTCAAAGATCTGCCTTCAAACAATGAAGCGCCTCACAGGACCCGGGTGGAAATCAAAGAGGAGTTTATTATCCAGGTTAACATTCTCTGAAGCACTCCTAATTTGGATGTACTTCTCTAGTGGGAAAGTATATATAATTGGGGCTAATTGTCAAACTTAATGCAGTTAATATTTATCAGGCTAGGCTTCAATTTCTGTACACTGTAAAAAGAGAATTGTTGGTTTAACTTAAAAAAGTAAGTTACCTGGTTGTCTTAAAATTTTGAGTTCATTGAAATTAAAAATCTGAGTTAATACAATGAAGGAGATTGATTTAATCAACAGAAACTCAAAATATTATATTATCTGAACCACAATAATTATCTAAGGTGATTTGACAAAAGAAAAAATGTTGTGATAACAAATCATGAAAATAATTTTTTACAATGTATACACTGCAAAAATATTACTTTCTTTCTCAGTATTTTATCTTAAAACAATAAAAAAGAAAATGTGTCAATGGGGTTAGAAAAATAATCTCCCTTTGAATTAATTTTATTTTTCTTACTCCACTGACAGATATTTTTTCTTGTTTTAAGCATAAACACTTAATTTCGATATTTTTATGTTATTTAGATATTTAATTAAATATTTATTATATTTAATACATATATTTACAATATAGTCAATCTAAAAATGAATAAATATTATTATTATTAATACTAAAATAATATAAATAAATATAATAATTATTATTGTTATTATTAAAAATAAAAATATAAAATAAAATTGTAACATTGTTAAATAATTAATTTAAATGTATAATTCATTATGATAACATTTCTTCTTAATATTATTATATTTAAATGCTTATATTAAATATTTATATTTACAATTCCCCTCTGAGAATTACTATTATCATTAATCTTATTATTATTATTATTATTAGTAGTAGCAGTAGTAATAAAAATTATTTTGTATAAAAATAATAATAAAATAATAAATACATAAAAATAATAAATATATTTAATGTTTACTATACACATATCTTAAGAATAAGAATAATATTTATTTACTACAGACATGAAGATTTGAGAGTTAAACAATTTATATATTTTTTACAATTAAAATATTATTAAATGGAAAACAAGACAAAAATATATTTAAAAGAAATCTTTTTTTGCAGTGTAGGCAGGCACATACCTTAAAGTCTTGGCTACAAAAACAGCAAACATCTCCAATAGTGGGGCATGTTGTCACAAATAGGGACCTGCCAGCAAAATATAAACAGTAAAACACAAAATGAAACATAAAGCAATTAATGAAACACAACAAATGTAAACAGTATCATATAATATGTACAACATATAAATTGGCACAAACTCACGCATATGGATAATATGCAAAATGGGTCACACTGTCCCTTTCTCACGTTTCTTTTTACAGATACTGTACATACTTACTGTACCTAAAGCTACAAACAAATGTAAATTACACTATGTCCCTTAAGAAGGGTGTTCTCAGTCTTAGCACACACTTTAATTACAAAGGAAAATGGAAATGGGACAGAGAATTCAATGGTTTCTCTGGGGATTATTAAATCCAATTCATGCTACAGGCTCTATACCCGCGACACTATCTACTGTACCCTGCCCAACTTCGCATGAGACTTCATCTGGAACATTTTGTTCTCCTAAATTAGCTGACGCTTTCATTATACAAGAACACGCATCTAGAAATAAAACAGTCTTAAAGTGGAAGTTGCCATCGGGAGGTCTTAAAAATCAGTCAAAATATTTCTAGCATACTGAATGCATTTTAGGTGCCAAGAACCAAATGAATCATTTGCAATTCAATCTTAACAGCAAAATAAAGGAATTGCAGAGCTCAAATAAATATTTCCATAAGAGACGCTCAAACGATTGAACATTCAGTCCTTTTCAATGAAAGCTGTGCGGAGAAAAATAAAGCAGATATTCTAGCAGGCCAATTTAATTTGTTGCTATGTTCGATATTTTATGAGGCGCAGTCTTCACCGCTCCCCTCTGTCAATACAGCGTGAGTTCAGCATCATTCGGCCAGTAAACCGCTGTTTCATGCATTGGCAATCCAATAATGCATATATAAACCAGCACGATGGAGCACGGCCACACAAGACAGCACAAAACTAGATCAAAAGAGGAGAGAAAGAAAATATTGTCCTTCACTTTCCTTTATGATACTGTATGTGCATCAGCAAGTCAGTGACGTTAATTGTTTATTTAATTATAGAAACAGATATACCCAAATGCAGGAAAATGACATCATGACAGTCAAGGGAGAAAGATGCTTTCTGGGCTCAGATGGTGTAGCTGAAGTTAAAGGACACATCCTAATCTAAAGCTAGACAAGCACCAAAGCAGAAATTACCAGCATAAATCAAACAGCATGGACATTTCACCAGGGACTGTACTGTAATTATGAATAATATTAATTAAAAATATAAAACAGCAATATAAAATAATAAAAATGCAATAGTAAAATAATTTAAAATAATTTATATGACTAACATGTAAAATTATTATTATTATTAATTTTCAGATGGACTATATTGCACATATAAATATGTATTAAATATACTAAATATTTACACTTTATTAACAAACAATTTATTAATTAAACACCTAAATAAAATATTAAAAATAATAATAATACATGTTAGTCATACTTTGAATTAACTATATTAATATTAATATAGTGTCTGACAATTATTATTAATAATAATAATAATAATAATAATAAACAATACTTATTATTATTAATAACATAATAATATAAAATAAAAATATTAAAATAATAATAATTAAAATAATTAATGTAATGTAAATAATTCAAATTATTATTTTATTATTATTATTATTAAATGTTCATATTAAATATTTCTCCCATTTGAGAATTATCAATATTATTATTTATTATTTATATAATTTTTTTAAACAAATAAAATATACTTAATGTTTACTATACACATATCTAAATAATAATAATATAATAATTGGCACAAACACAACATTATCTATTATCTACTACAGACATGCTATATAACGGATTTATACAGTTATACAGTTTCCAGTAGTAAACAGCAGGGATAAATGTTAGTTGGGTAGAAAGTTTCTTGCAATTCCCCAGCTTCTATGTACAACAAAATAAACATTTTGCATAACTTGTGCATTAGCACATTATGCAAGCTCATATTGATTTTATTTAAGCATAAGAATGTTTAAAGGATTTGTTTTTAAAGAGAATGGCGTCTCCCAAGGGTGCCCTTAGACTACATTGGTTATTAACAGATGAAATTTAGGTGGTTTTCATCTAAACAGCATTCTAGTTGCTCCAGGGGTGTCTGAGATGATATCAGAGTACTGAAGTATTTCACATTGGGCATAAAACAACGCCTCACAACAACAGCACAGTAATTTTTATTACCATCTACCAGCAGCTGCTGCTGGGAACACGAGTGTGAGATGAGCTCTGTTCTCAAACCTATGAGCTACCTATAGACAGCAGAAGGTACGCTGTAGGATGTTTGGGAGTTTAAAATAATTATACTGCCTTCTTTTAGTTTATTCTAAGGCAGAATCATCCTCAGAGTAGAAGTTATTCCCATAATTTGGCCAGAAGAGAACGGGCTCTTCAACTGAGTCTGGTTTCTCTCAAGGTGTTTTTTTCCTCTCCATTTCTGTCACCTGATGGAGTTTGGGTTCTTTGCCACTGTCGGCTTGGGCTTGCTCAGTTGGGGTTTAAAAGACAATTCATATTCAGCAATATTATCCATTTAATGCACTGACACTATCAGATGAGAACAAAATTTGTAATTAAATGATCTGAATAACGCCACTAACTTTGCAACATTGACACTGTTGTTTTCTGTAGAGATGTTTTTAGCTGAATTAAACTTGTTTCATAATTTATGAATCTGATAACATATTAACACTCTTATTTTCCCATTTATTACTGCGAAGCTGCTTTGAAACAATCTGTGTTCTATAAAGTGCTATATAAATATTATATAGCGTATATTATATACTATATAAACCAAAAACTATTAGTGGAGATAAATATTGTTGTATCCACTTTTGCTAGTTTAACGACAGGAAAAATGGACGGCGTTGCCGGCGCATGGTCTAAAAGGGTTGTCCCGATTATCTTAATGAGTAATGGGTGTGTTTTGGGCATAACGTGCAATAAACCAATAAGAGTCTCATCTCCCATTCCCTTTAAAAGCCAGTTGTGCTCGCGCCATGGTGGATTTGCTATTTACATGGCGGAATTTGCAAGCGAAAAAACTGAACGCTTCTGAATGCGAGGAAACAAATCTGCTCGTGCACAAGGTTAAAGCGCGCGAGTAGACCATCTACGAGACAAGCCGGATTCCACCAAAGCATTTTTATCTTTATGCACACAATAATAATCTTTTACATTCTAATCCTTTTATTTTTATTATTTGTCATGTTTGTGTGCTGCTGCGCGTCCCTGTGTGTGTAACAAGCAGAGTGTATGGGCGTTGTGCACCTTCCTAGAGGCCCATATTACTTTGCTATTTAAACAACGTGGCACAGGACATGAAAATGATAACTGGGTTGGGCTGAAACCAGCAAAAAACACTTGCGTCATGCCTGCCGCTGCATTGCGCCGGATGTATGATATGTGTGTGACATGCAAAGCTGCTGTCTATGTAGTGTTCCAAATTACTTGTTAGATTCAATTTCATTTAGAATAAGTGTTTGGAAGGTGAAACTAGCAAGCATAGCGTATCATTTAGCTTTAACCCTCTGGTGGTCTTCTGTCATTTTTGACCGAAAACTTTTTTTAAATTTCTTTTTATTTTTTATAGAATTTATTACTTCATCAGAATGGTACGAAACTTGGTAAAGGTTTTAGCACTTGCTATGTGAAAAAAACAAAACAAATAGTCACACTTGTACTCCGCAGCATTGGAAACGAATGGGAAGTGAATTTCATCTAGTGAAAGCTTAAGGTACTGCGCCCAAAACAAATCTTACTGAAAGTTAATTTTTCGAGATATCAACCTCAAATTTTGATTTTCTCCTAAGATTTTCTCACAGTTTTAGAGTAAAACATGTTTTGGAAAATATATATTTCATATAAAAATTGTAAATAGTATTTTTGTGCATTTTTCATAACAATAAATGTAAAATTCTATAACTTTTTTACATTCACTTTTTTAAACTTTTTTCACTTCAGCATTTATCTGCCATGTATTGTCTTTAAAAAGAGACTAAGCTTAAATCTGTGCTCCAAAGCATTCAAGACTTATGACAGTTTAAGTTGGAAATTTCCTTTTAGGTCTATGCTCAAAAAGTGAAGAAATGGATTATAACTACTGCAAAAATATAATTTAGTAAAAAAACATTATCGAACTAAAATATAGTACATTCATTTCATTGAAATGAAAAAGATAAAAGAAAAACAGCACCAGATGGTTAAAATAGAGCTTGATAGAGAGAGTCTGTTTTGTCTATATATTTGTGACTGTCAGGGCAAATAATCATTTAAAAAAGGCTATTCATTTAATGTGCTAATTTAGAGTAATTACTTGGTGGAAAAAGTAAATAATCACATTCACAGACAGCTAAACGAAGTGCAGAATCAAACAGAAATCAACTGATATATTGACTTTTAAAGCCACTTTTTTGTAATGTGTATTAAATGCTCCCAATATTGCAATGTCTTTGAATCATCATTAACTGAGGGCTTTAAAGGGATAGTTCGCCCAAAAATGAAAATTATGTCATCGTTCACTCGCCCTCAAGTTGTTCCAAACCTGTGTACATTTCTTTGTTCTGCTGAACACGAAGGAAGATATTTTGAAGGAAGTTTGTAACCAGGCCGCTTTGGGGCACCATTGACTTCCATAGTAGGAAAAAAAATACTATGGAAGTCAATGGTGCCCCAGAATTGTTCAGTTTCCCACATTCTTCAAAATATATTCCTTTGTGTTCAACAGAACAAAGAAATTTATACAGGTTTGGAACAACCTGAGGGTTAGTAAATGATGACAGAATTTTAACTATCCCTTTAAAGTCACCATAAAATCAAAATAGTCAATTCTTGTTTTTTTTTTAATTGAATATTGCAGTATTTATTAAATGATTTATTCTTACACGTCATTTTTTTTATTCATGTGCCCTCATAATCTTTCATCGAAATAACTTCCCCTCCCTCTCAAAACTACATTTAAAGGCACAAACTGTAACTCATATGAGATCCACCAATAGTAAACCACAATCCAATAAATTCCCCATGGACAAAATCGAGTCCCGCCTTTCATTATTTCTTGTTCGAGAAGCCATTTCACTCGGATACATGTCACAACAGGGAAAAGACCAGTGCAGATTCCTTTTTCATGCCGACTTCAATCAAGCAACAACATGTTTGTGTGAATCAGACCTTTTATCTGAAGAGCGCAGGCACAGGTCCTCAGTGAGGTCGTGTGGGTTCAGTCTGTATGTCAGATCTCTGTCTCTCTCTTGTCCATCACTAATAGCTCCTGCTTGTGTGCGCACTGAACCGCAGCCATGCGTCTGACCTGCTAAAGACAGGCATGCATTATGGAGCATGAACGACCGAATCAGATCACGGCCCGCTGCTCATGGGGCACAGTCAAAAATGCAATATGAGATATTGTAATGTAGATGTAAGATATTTACCAAAGCTTTCTGTGACACCGGCTGCATTAAAAGAGCACGAGCCTCATCAGGATTCTGTCATAGATTCATATATGGGAGATGAAATGATTCAATTGAGGTATTGTGGACAAACATACCGGACAATGGAGGAGCGTTTTGTCACGTACAAGTGGTGAATGTTCGTTTGCTTTGGATAAGTGCGTTCACTTCAAAATTCAAAAACATTTCAAAGCACACAATAGATGAAAAAAAAATAAATCACAAAAGTGAAGTGGTAATTTCACTGGTCCTCGGGCTCCTGAAGAGTTTTAGTCATGCAAAAACAGTGTTATCAGTAAATTAAACTGGGTTATGATTTCGCCCACGAGCGCTAAATACAGAGGTGCAAATATGATGTTTTTCCCCCATCTTCACTCTCACAGACTGAGAAAAAAAGAAAAATGTAATTTCCATGTTGTTTGGCACTTGAAGGCTGCTGGAAAAGTTCTTTTCCTGCCTGCAATTAATTAATAATGAACACAATTAGCATACGTTAAAGAAGATATACGATTATTATTCAAATGGAGTCACCCTGACAGCTTTTTCAAACACATCTGCATTGTGTGCGCAGAATGCCAAAATAATTCTTTGCTCAATTAGCCAGTCCTCGGAGCAAAAAGCCGTCTGGGCCCTTCATTTGTCCGACAATCTGCCTGTTCCTCACACGCACAGCTCAAGCAGAGAGTCCCAACACACAATGCTCATTTAAACACCCGAATCCTCTCGGAAAAACACTCGCTCACTTCACTCATTAGCAAGAGCTGCTGAAGTAGAATGAAAGATTTCTCTCTAACAAGCATAAAAAAATAAGTGTGTTCTGAGTCATCTCATTCAGCATTGAAGAATATACATTTTATATATATATATATATATATATAAAAACACAGTAAAACACAGTATATTGTGAAATATTAATACAATTTAAATATACAGGGGTTGGACAAAGTAATCCGGCTCCAGGGGGTTAATAAAGGCCTTCTGAAGCGAAGCGATGCGTTTTTGTAAGAAAAATATCGTAAGTCGAGTTCCGGCGGAAGAGTGACCTCTGACCCAACGCATGATGCATTGACGAACACAGAAGTACAGAGGATAGAGCAAAATAAAACACCGGTCACAAATTGGAAGTCTAAAACGCGAATTTTTAAAGAGAGATGTCGGAGGAACTTGAGTTTGTTGCCCAGCTCTATTTGTTTGAACCGCGAGAGGCGTCTACTCTCACCTAAGCTTACGCTAGTCCTACATCCTACGCTGTAACTCAACTCTCTCATGAATGCGTGGACGGACATTACCGGAAGCTAGTGATTACAGTTTATAAAGTTATAAATATGGATATTTTTCTTACAGAGATGCATGGTTTCACTCTAGAAGGCCTTTATTAACCCCGGGAGCCGTGTGGATTACTTTTATGATGGATGGATGCACTTTTTTGGGCTTTAAAACAGTGGCATCATTTCACCAAAATTAACCAAATTTTCACCAACATCATTTCACCAAATTCACTCCCTCGACGTGACAGTCACACTTTCTTTTTCCAGCACTTCAAAGCTAAAAAGTATGAATATTATCCAATTTAAGTGTTATTTTTAATATGATTACAAAAAACATTTTTATTCATCCTACAAAGATTGTCCTCATTTGTAAAACTAAAAGTCAATCAATCAAAAACCACAGCCAATCAGAACACAGTGTGGGCGGGCTCTTGCGGTATTTGCACAGCATCAGAGATTAAACCAAAGTCCCTTTCAAGGAAAGTCTGTTCACTCGGCGGCCATTTTGCAATGCCTCCGGGCAGCTATTTCGGGCATCCAAGACCAAATCCTATCTATTTGAATGGGGGAATCCTGAAATCTCAAAAACTGCTTGGCGAAACTCACAATTAAATAACATATTTTAAATCAGCAACTAAATCTGACATGAACTGTCCCATAAATGTTGTTTCTGTATTATCCATTGTTGCTTTTACGACGGCTACAAACCTGGGAGCACTAAATGATATTCAAAGTCACGTTAGATGCTTTTAACATTAAATAAAGCACATAAACATTACCTGAGATTGTCATTGACATACTTTGTGTCGTTGTTCCATCCGCGACTTCGCAAAAAATAGAAACCGTTTCTAAAATAGAATCGTAACGTGTCACTGTCACAGCTGGTTAGAACAACCGGTAACTTAAACACCTCTGATTGGTCATTATTTTTAACAGCAATCCCTGTGATTGGCTACAATACTCAACGCTGCAAAAACACATTGTGAATAGACACATTGGCAGCGCCGTTGATCTTACATGACAAGAATATAGCAACCAGAGCACTTTAATTCACTTACTTCTCTGGTTTATTTAAAAATACAAATTACATGTTACACATAGTAATATAACTCTGTTAATCCTGCATGCAATGAATGAAATAATATAAATTGCATTGACTTGACCAGGCAGCCAAGGTACTCAATTGATGTCCCTGCTTCAAACTCTCTGTTACCACTTACTATTCACTACCATTATAGAGCTGGAAGAGCCAGGATATTTTTTTAATATAACTCCAATTGTGTTTGGCTGAAAGAATAAAGTCATATATGTAGTGGTTAAAAAAGATCAATATGATCGTTCAGACTATTACAGTTTATAACTATTATCAGTTTGAGTTAACTGCAATATAAAGAGTGTTAAGTCAATATGATTAATGCACTACAATGTGATGTTTATTATTTATTCCGTTGGTTAACTAAAAAAATTAAGTGTAATTCAAGGAGTGTCCAGTAGGAACTCAAAGGCTGCCGGGAGTAGCTGACACGAACTATGCTGTGCGTCACAGCCAATACAGCTCAGCACGCAGACAGCAGCACGAGTCCGTGTCACTTCATTTATTAATATATATTTTCCCCCTTTTGAAGGTATGTAATTTTTATTAATGCCTTCCTTGTCATAAGTTAAGATTGCACAGTAGTTTGTAATGCTGTTTATTTCTGAACATGTGTGTAAAATGTGAGGTTTGGTGGTTTGATTGTCATGTTAACCATGCTAACCATGAGGAAATTGTGGGTAAAACTGTACTGTCTAACTGTAATGTGAAAGTATATTATTTATCAATTGAAATGGTTGGGAGCAAATATTATGTTGGATGTAGTCCATGTTATTTTTGTATTTCATGGTTAAATTGTTGATTGATAATGGGCTACTGAAATAGTGTTTAAATAGTTATTTCATTTTATTTTAGTTTCAAATAAGCCAGAAAAAGTTGATAAAGAGGACTTAATGTTTAAAAATGTATGGTTAGTGCTTATGTAAATGTACACAATTATAAAACTGAAAAGTTATGAAAATGTAAACAAAACAAAATGTATTTAAATTACAATGTTATGCTGACTGTACATTTGCATTTCTGATCTAGTCTGGATATTAATTTGAACCAATGTCTTGGCGTGTGCACTCAATTTTCTGTTATATGTTGTGTTGAAAGAAAGAAATGGACCCTTCGCCAGGAGTTTGATTGACAGGCGATCTAACCAATCATAATGCCGAATCCGCCATTAAGCAGTCAGGGGAGTTAGAAGATTAACCTCGGTGGACTTGAATTTGAAAAATGGTGTGTACTGACGTCTTTCCGTGATTGAAACAACATTCCTTATGATGTTCATTCATGTTTATTTGATGCTAGCTATAAATGAAATAGTAGGAAGAGGTGATCGGTTCACGAGCCGCTTGAAATGATCGAGGCGCTACAGCGATCTGTCATGACACATTAAAGCCACAAAACGGTATTTATTGTTTAAATTTCTTTTAAAATGACAAAATTTGAGACTTTGTTTCATATCAAAAGTAACCTGCTCTGTCTTGTCTGTCGACGCGTTGTCAGTGTCCTCTTTGCTCCGCAATGTATTTTTCTCTGCGTGAGAAGATGTGTGGCGAGAGATCGGCATGGCATGTCGGACGTAGCAACAGTAACTAAAGGGGGCGGGTCTTTGCGAACGGTCAATTGGTCACAGCCAATACAGCTTAGCACGCAGACAGCAGCACGAGTCCATGTCTCTTTATTTATTAATATATATTTTCCCCCTTTTCAAAGGGGTGCAACATATACTCCTAGGATGGCTTGAGGGTGAGTAAATTATGGGATAATTTTCATTTTTGGGTGAACTAACCCTTTAAATATCTTCAATGTACTTAGCTTCTTTTTGCTAGTAGCATGTAGTGTAGCTTACTACTTTTTATGTTCTTTTTTTTTTTATTAGATCTTACTGTATCTATTTCTAGTCTTCAAAACAACAACAAAAAACACTTCAGTCTTCTCCAAAGACATGCTTGTGTAACAAGACTGCAGTGTGTTTTTTATGCAGTCTCTTCCTCTTTTGCTCTGAGAGATCTGTCTTTTTATGCAGCAAGTTGGAAATTCAGAATGCATTGCATGTCACACATGCAGCCTGTGTGTCATTTCATACAGGACAGATGAGTTTCTGCACTGCAGGTTTCTACTCAATGTGGTCTATATGGAAATGTACAGTACACACATTCATCTCTGTCACATATTTTCAGTGTACATTAAGGCAACAGCGCGTCTAAATCCGGTCAGATAACAGTGAAATCCTCGAGCAGTCTCATGGCACACACATTCTGAGCCCATCGATTGTGTGTTGCTGATACGTAAAGACGCTTTTAAACATGCTGACAAAGCAGCGCTGCAGAAGTGGCTTGTGCAGTTCTACGAATTGCAAATTTCAAAAACATGTTTAAAGGGAACACCTTAATTAAAATACTGTCAGGTACATCGAAACAACATAATAGATTCTGCAAGAGATGGTTGCTGCTGAGGAATACATTATGTTAGAGTCAAAAATTGCCTGCATTGTAAATTTATTGTATATATTTATTGTATTTTATTGTATTATTGTATAAATGTATCCACACTGAGATCTGATCTCACCATCATCGAATCGGTCTTTGATTACATGAAGAAACAGATGAAACTGAGACAAACTAAATCCAGAAGAACTCTGGCCGTGTCTCCAAGACGCTTGAAGAAACCGACCTGCAAAGATACAGTACTGTGAAAAGTTTTAGGCATTTGTGTAAAAAATTCTATTGACACACTACAGCAAAAGATATAAATAACACTGCTTAAAACCTTTTTTGGGGGGTGAAAATACTGACGTGCCTAAGACTTTTGCACTGTACTGTGTGTGTGTATATATATATATATATATATATATATATATATATATATATATATATATAACCTGAATGGAATGGAAAAGGACTGGAAGGCCAACAAAACATTTTTGTTTTCTGCCATTTTGTTCTGATTTTTTTTTTTTTTTTTTTTTTTTTTATATTTTGTGTATATTTCCTGTATTTTCTGTTTGTATCATAATAAAGACCAAAAAATAAATATGGATTGTCATTAAAACATTGCTAAAACCATTTGCCATTTTAGATTCGGCCAATGAGAGACGAACGCGACATGCACACACCTCGCCAGCAGTGGAGCTCTTATTATTATATTTTATTATTATTATATTAAATAAATGGCATGCAATTAATTTTAAAACTTATTCTATGATGGAGAAAATGCTGTATTAGCCATTTGACAAATTAGTTTTTCTTTGAGGCATGGTAAAAGCATGGTACTCTCGGAAAATCAAGAAAACTAGATTTAAACAATAAGACCAAACGTGTTGAGCTATATAACAATAATTCGTTTTCTGTCTATAAATGTAACCAAACAGTTGTTCCCTTGTCTAATAAAATATGTAAAATATTAAAGCGTTTTTGGTGTTTCCATGGTTTCTACAAAATAAAACCGGAAACCGAGGGTAACGCAGATATGACGCCATTGACAGGAGACTCCCGTACACGTCCCGTATCCTCGATTTACGAATAGTTGGAAATATTTGGGATATTGTAAGTACTCAAATGAACAAAATATATAACACTGGCCTAGTGGTTTTTGGATATTTTACTGCAAAAATTTTACATATTGTGCCTTTATCGCTGAAATGTAACTTTTTTTTACTCTGAGAGTCAGCGCTGCCTGATTTCCTCACTAATGACTAAAAAATAATGATCTAATATTAGGATTCCTGTGCTTTCTCCAGACTAACAATGGCTTTGTCAAGGTAAGAGATGCTCACAGCTCTTTCATCACGTAAAAATCAGTTATCAAATGAAGTCCTTTATATTCCGTATCATGACCATGAGAATATTTGAGCATTTCTCAAGATGAATATCAGATGTGAAACTGAGATGGCCTTCAAGCTTTTCTGTGCTTTAAGGGCCATGTCATTTTCATTCTTCAGCTCAACGCTTTCATAAAGCGACTTGAGCGAATGGCACTTGGATCTAATGATACAGATGTCTGGATCAACAGTTGCTGAAGTTCAGCGGTGGTTGTAACCTTCACAGCACTCCTGATCTTCATTTACATTCACGTATGATCCGATCTGTCCCTTCTCTTCTCTTCCCTCGCTGCTTTGATGACTGACAGCCTTGCTGCTAAATAAAAGAGAAGCCCATTTCAAAATTTTCTTCGAGGAGTAGATCGATTGAACCCTCTCTGCCTCTTCTCCTTCAAAAGATCCTTCCACTCTTGAAAGTCAAGGGAAGCCTACAGCGCGGACGGCTTCCACTCCGAGCAGGAGATGAGGCGTGCCGCATCATAATGGCCTCCAAATAATGAATGATACCATGAACAAATGCTCAGCAGCAGTTTCCTCCAAACACGTCGATGTGACATCGATGAGAGCGTACATTTCCCAGAAGGTCATTAGCTTTACTCTAGATGAAAGACAAGAAAGTTTCATGAGATACTAACAAAAGTTTCAACAGAACAGAAAGGGGAATCTTGACCAAAACACACCCGGATCACATTTCTACCATTTAAATCAGAAGAAAAATATATATAAGAAATTGATTACGTAACTAAAATTAATATACTTATATATTTATTACAATATTACACATAATTTTTTTTTTTTTTTAACTTTGTGTAAAGCATCTAGATGTTTAATTTTTGAGCATTTTTTTGTCCTCTCAGTACTGTAAAATAATGATATATATTTATATTTTTTGTTTGAATCAGCTTAAATGTTTCACAATTTAAATAAATTTAAATGTAAAACATAAATATATAGTTGCAGAAAATATATATATGCATTACCGGTAAAAAGTTTTTTGTTAGTAAGGGTTTTTTTTTATTGCTTTTGAAGGTCACCAAGCTCACCAAGGCTGCATTTATTTGATCAAAAATACAGTAAAAACAGTAATATTGTAAAATATTATTACAATTTAAATTGACTGTTTTCTATTTGAATATATTATAAAATGTAATTTATTCCTGTGATACAAAGCTGAATTTTCAGCATCATTACTCCAGTGTCACATGATCCTTCAGAAATCATTCTAATATGCTGATTTGCTGCTCGATAAACATTGTTATTATCAATGTTGAAAACAGTTGTGCTGCTTAATATTTTTTTTGGAAACAGAGAATTTTTTTTTTTTTTTTTTTTGCGTTATTTTGATTAATAAAAGAATTTCTTTGAAAAATAAATCTTTTTAACATTATAAATGTCTTTACTGCCACTTTTGATTAATTTAATACATCCTTGCTGATTAAAAGTTCCTTTTTTTCTTATTGACCCCAAACTTTTTTTCCCCTTTAATTTTTGTATAAAATATGAACTGGGCATGTTCTTGTCAGGATTTTAGATTCACCCAGAATCCTTATTTAAATTTAATGTAAAGAAAGGAATTGATGACCTGCTGAAAATATAAGGGCATTTAAAAATGACAGACCAAAGAGAAGCAGAAAGAAAGAAAAAAAAAACAGCACAGCAAAGGCAAAAGTGCAGGAACTTGAAGAAAACTTGAAAAGTGGCAAGAGATCAGAGTGGAACACTAAAACTCAAAGTCGTGAGCAGATGTAGGTAACAGCAAAAGATGATGAACAATTTCACATCAAATATATTAATGAATGAAGGATGCCTAAATGAGAGAGAAAAATGAAGAGACATAAAGAAAAGGCACATAGACACATTAAGTATTTATGCATTGAACTGTTACTGAATGGCCTTGTCTCAAACGCTTTTAAATATGTATGCAAGAACACTTCTGCTTACCTGTTCAGAACACCTAAGTGCCTAGACACAGTAAAAGAGGCAAAGTAAAATACAGTTCTAAGGACTGAAACATGCAGAAATATGTTGTTGTGTAATACAAAGAATATTTTAATCTTCGAAAAAATGTTGTATCCAGCACGGCACTCTGAAGTACTTGATTCTGATAAAAATTTTCTTTTGTGTTTTTGAAATGTTTCACGTACAGACGACAACGTTGTCAAAATGATCCCTGTTTATACGGATCCACAAAAACGCTGTATTATGCTGCCAGGCCAGTAGATGGCGATGTCACTTTGTAAAGAAACACTATGCACCTATAGACTGAACATGTAATATGCATGCGCATGACATCACCGTTTTCACAAATTTGAGTTTGTGTAGATTACACAGAGGCGATAACAATATTGTTTTCAAAAACATGCACTTTAAAACCAGTTTTCAAAAGTTTGCATTTTCAGGCCCCCAAAACGCCATTGTTTTGTAAATAAATGGCCAAAACGCATGAAAAGTTTTTTGTTTTTAGTTGAATATGGTGTCGTGTAAAAGCCCCCTAAGAAGAAGAGATTGAAGAAATTATATATTTATATTTTGCA
Organism: Ctenopharyngodon idella; assembly: GCF_019924925.1. Lineage (NCBI taxonomy): Eukaryota > Metazoa > Chordata > Actinopteri > Cypriniformes > Xenocyprididae > Ctenopharyngodon > Ctenopharyngodon idella. The sequence goes on from NC_067229.1 coordinate 44,870,240, forward strand.
TAAATTTTTGCATATATTTTCATGAAAATTCACCCCACCCCGCCACCCCAATTTCTGAATCCGCAATGTTACTGTAAAACATTTTTGTAAAATAATGTTTTTGAGTATAAATTAAAGGCAATAAAATTTATAAAAATAATTTTGCATTGCATTACACTATAGGAGGAGGGTTTTTTTGCATTGTGGTAATCAGAATTTGGAGGAAATGTACTTAATTGTAATGAAATGTTCAGTTTTTTTGTAATAAAAAAACAAACAAAAACCTTGCATCACAAGGAGGAGGAGGAGTTCAAAAAAGGAGGTAAAATTGATGGAATTTGAAAGCAGAGACTTTGTATTATATCAAAAGTGACCTGCTCTGTTTTGTCTGTCGGCCCGTCATTGTCCTCTTTGCTCTGCAATGTTTTTTTTTCAATGTTCTTCAAAATGGATGCGTGGTGTGAGAACAGTGTCAAATGTGTGAGAGTTGGCAGCCCTGCAAAATGTATTCTTTCTATGAGTAATTTTACCACCAAAAACATGAGGAAGTCTGGCTGACCGCCTACTCATTCAGATGATGAAATACTCCTTGCTGCATTACAAACTCAAACCCTCCAGACCATTGCTCCTGGACCTAAGAAAACACACCATAACAAACCTCTACCTCCTCACATCCCACCGCAAAATGAAAATTCAGTCCACGAGGCACAATTCCCAATACAGAGCTCCACTCTTCTCCAACACTGAATCAATTCATCTCCACAGCTGGAAAAACACCATACCAATTACAGAAGCCATCCACAGCAGGTCTGCTGATGCTGAGCCATGGCATCAAGCTACGGGGATGATCTTGGCGACAAGCTCAAGACTAAACAGGCATCTGCGCGTGCAGTGGCCTCTCAAAGCTTGGGGGGTAAAGGAATTGACTTGTCAGTCCCTGAAAAGGCGGCATAAAATTAAATACGTGTTCAGCGATGATGCAAGACCCTGTTGGGTTTCAAACTGGAAGTGGATGAAATTGAGTTTGAGTGTGTGTTGACATTATTGGCCATGAGCAGTAAGATTAGATGTGCACAGTGCACAACATATGACATATACTGCAACAAAATTGTATGCTAGTATATGCTACTTTACTTTTATTCAAGTTATTTCGATTTTAGCCTGTTTCTGTTTGGGTTCTTATGTAAGTCATCTCTAAGGGCATGATTTCAGGCATAATCTGAAGCCTACGAATGCCTCAAGATACTATACCACAGTGATAGCCAGCATTATGCAACTTAGTTGCATTTGTCCATCCCTTTTGTTCTCATTTCTTGCTCCTTTCACTCTTTCAAAAAATCATTCCTCAGGTCCGAACTGCCAGATGAAGTTTCAGGCCCTGTTTCCACCTGGTATTAATAAGATGCGTTTTGGACGCCAGGTGGACGTCGCTGAATACAGGTGTAAATGGGGTGTAAAACGTTTTGAGCTCGTCCGCTTTCGATCACTTCCAGAGGTAGTCGAAAACGCATTCGACCGGATTGCTTTCATGGAAATGCTCATGTGGTCGAATGTGTTCAAACAGCCACTAAAGACCGCCTACTCTCTGCCTACTGACCTAATGTGTAAACATTATGGGAACTGCAGTAGCCAGATGGGATTTGGGTCAGCTGAAGACCCAAGTTTGGTTTGAAGACGAAAAACGTACCAGAAATGTTCTCTCACCATTCCTGATTTTTAAAACACATACTAAAATTCTAATTATTTGCATAGCTGTACTAAAGTTTTGTTTATTTCCCCCAAATAAATGATTATGTGTTCCCTTTTGTCACTACCAAAATAATGATATCACTACCAAAACAGTCACGGCCGAAACATGTGGTGAAGTTTCAGTTGTGACAATTTTAGATACTTTTGAGCCTAGCTCAAAGATGCTAATCAGCATGTGGTTAGCTAGTACAGTTCTGAACAGTTGTACACACAAAAAAAATACATTTTATCGAATAACCCTCAAAAAACAATGATGTCACAACTAAAACTTAACCACATGTTTCGGTCGTGAGCCTAGCTCAAATGCTAATCAGTAGGGGAGCGCGGGGCACAAACGCGGGGTTGGTTGTAACACACGTGGTTTAAATACTTCCACACACGCTAGCATGAAGAAACTTAGCATGTTTATTAGTTGCCATATCGACAATATATAGAGAAAAAATTGCGCCAAAATTCAAAAATCTTTGGAAGATAACACTAAACATTTATTTAACAATAGCAAAAGTAAATTTCTTACTTAAGCTAATTTTTCATCTATATTTTTTGTTTTTATTTAAAATTAGACAAATCTGATATTATTTTAATCTCTAATCTCTTGTTTAGGAGTTTGGGTAGTTCTTTAATGCTTCACTAACTATCAGAAGACACTAACCAGGTTTAAAGTCCAGTTGCGCAGATAAGGTTCATTGTAACACTGCGTTACAATGTGCCCCGCTATTAGAACTATACTATTCTATACAGTTATGATATAATGGCATAATCAACTTTTATGAATTTCTGTTGATAAACTATGGAAAAAAAGGTGAATAAAGACTGAAAAGAAGAACGTGAACATCCAGAAAATATTATTTCAATAAATGTTCAGCATTTTTACTGTCTCGTCTATTTATCTCGTGTTCTGTGAGAGCTGTGAGTGTTTTCTTCAGCTCTGTGTTTTTCTGAATGTCTGGATATGTTTCTTCATCTCTTTGGGTGTATTGTTTTGACCAGCGCTGTATAGCTGTGTTTTGCAGAGTGTTCATTGTTAAACTACAAAAATATTTAAATTTGAATTTCTAAAAAAAATGATATTATTTTATATGAAAAAAAATAATTATTGTCTTTTATTGACAAAATATTTTAGTTTGTCATGTATATTTTTTTTATTAAGTCAGATAAAATTTTTAGCTGTCATATGGTCATGTTACAACATGCCCCATCACATGTTACAATGTGCCCCACCTATGGGGCATGTTGTAACATTTCACTTCCCTTCTTTCAGGGTAAATAAAGAAAAAAAGTATACACTGTATTAATGAAACAAAGCCACATATTTGTACCAGACATGTGTAAATTAATGTGGAACAAAAGAAATTACCTGAACCCTAAGTAGATTTACACAAACTGAGAAAGTCAAAAAGCGTTAGGTTGTGCCCCACTCTCCCCTACATGGTTACTTAGCACAGTTCAGTTGTACACATATAAAAACTACATTTTATGGAATAACACCCAAAAAAGTTTGCTTACTTGCAGAAAAAAAGGTGTTTTGTAGTGACATTCCTTAATGTTTCACACAGATTTTCAGACTTTTGAACACATTTACCTCAAAATGATGGGCTCTATCTACTCACCATGTAGCTATGAGAGAGATCTAGACACAGGAATATAAAAAATGTAGGGTTGTGGTTAAAATCAGTCTCACCCAATGAACTAAAACACTGTATCGGTATTGACATGACAATGTGGAACACATTTTTTTACATAAAGTGTCATGATTTACAATGAAAATAACTTAAAAATTCACTTAAAAAAAAAAAACAACAATGGAAAAAATTGCAAAAATTGTTTTAATATCATTTTCATAAGTCGAAATTTAGGGGTTAGGGTTCGGGACAGCCACCTCCCAATTGAAAGTACCCAATAAATTATGATTTTATATATATTAAGCTTATGGATATTTTAAATATTATTGTGAGATTCAGTAGATAATAGAAGGATCTTAGTTAACATCTAAGATTTGAATACTTCAATGCTTTTTAAATGTGTTTTTTGGTTGTGGGACAGCAGTTTGCACCAATTCTGTAGAATGGCTCATATACATACACACACACACATGCATACATATATATATATATATTTAAACCCCTGCAGTAAGCAAAATGCTAATATACAGTTACAGTAAACTACAGGCACTGGGAGCCTGTGAATGGAAACATTTAATTCTCTTACACTGAACTAACTTCTTATCAATTCATGCATTGGACATGAACGAATGACAATAAGTAATGCGCTTAATTAAAAAACATCTGCAGCTCATACAAACACCTTCACAGCACCTGTGTACCTTGAAGATCGATCCAGACCGTGAGGGTCCTCGGCGTCATTAGAGAGACACAGCCGCTAGAGCTCAGCCGTCTTCGAAATACCTCAGCACAGCGAGGGCCGCGTCTACGTCTGTGTGCTCTGCTCTCTAATTACACTCATTAAGAGCGGTGAGCTCACAATCTCCCATTATGCCATAGAGAGCAGGGATCTCATTGCGCCTCATTATCATTATGGCTGCTTGTGTTACTGCCTTTGATTCCAATAATATCACTCTCAGGGGCTTCGAGATAACCTGGACGTCCTGTGGGAGATACTGTCCGATGAAACATATGGCAAAATCAACACATGAACCATTTTCCAATTGCAGCCCCATGAACCACTTGCTTTTTTAAAGAGCAAACCAAAAAAAGTAAACTAAATGTGCACAAGTAAAATATTTGATTGTTCACATTAAACAAAACCTGAATAAAGCATAATACTCAACTAATATAGTAAAAAAAAAATACAATAAACTTACATTGAAATGAACTCTTTTGACCTAGCAATCACCTAAACCCCTTAGCAACTGCATTGTGGCACTGACTTTTGCATGGGTAAGCACAGCTTATATTTTCTTCAGGCGTTTATAACTGTACATCCATGCACGGTTTTGACAGACATTTGAAAATAATATTAGAACGACGATATGAAGAAAAACTTTCATGGAGAAAAGCACATCATTTATTTCACAGCCCTCTTTGCCTCTGCCAGCTCAGCACTATGAGGGAAAAAAATTGCATTTTGAAAGATTTTTCAAGCTAGGAGAACATTCGCCTGTCTCGCCTGCTGTCTCATATTGAACTATCGCTGATATAAAAGATTTGATGCCTTTTTTCCCTCCTTACTCAGTCGATTTTACTGTCAGTCCAACCCAAACTCATTGTAGGCTGCGACGTACAGTATAACTTACATCTTCACACTTTCTTTGTTAAAGCTGCAGTCCGTAACTTTTTTTGGTTAAAAATTTCTTTGGTCAATTTTTGAGCAAGTACATAACCAGCCAGTGTTCAAAATTATCTCCTTACCGTAGCCCGATTCACAACGGTAATAATGTTTTATAATAAAATCAGTACTGGTGGGTTTCCGCGGGAAATTCGAGCATGCAGCCGTTCGTCTTTGCGTCATTACATCACGTCTGTAAACACAAGAAGGAGTCCCAGCTAGTAGGCTATATCATGTGAGGATGCTGCTGGTAGAGGATCATTTATAGCCTTTTCTCACAGCAGCTGAAATAATTAAACCTATCATTTTGATGGCGGATTGTAATCCAGAAAGGTTCAAATGACAATCATCATTGACACCTGGAGATTCCCACGTAGTCAAAAGCAAAAGACTGCGGACTGCGGAGTGGCTACAGAAATTGAAATCTACAGGTAACGCTTGTTAGTCGGTTTGACCTTTTATAGTACACCTTTTAGCCCTAAGATTATTCAGGTAGGGTAAGGTTAGTCAAATCTAGCCTGAACCATAAAGTACTCACCAGCCGAATACTGGTGAAAACTTAAATCAGCTTAAGCTAAAAAGCTCTATAACCTAGCTTTATCTAGCAATATTGGAGATGCTGTTAAGTGTTCCTTGTTTGGGTATCAAGTGTCCTTCTACGCTTAGCGCAGGCAGCTTCTGAGGAGGCCTTTTACTCCTCAGACTTTTATACTACTTTTTGGGAAATTTTAACTTCATATTACTCATCAATTGATCAATGCCTAGTATGATGTAGCCGTATCAGTCTCTTTTGTCTTCTTCTAGCACACTTCCTCTTCTTCACTGAAGTCTTTGTCTGGCTCACCTCTGCTTGAGGTTGCAACATGCTCTCTTCATCCTTATTGTTACCCTTTGTGGTTGGTTACAAACATCAAACTCAAAAACCTAACTTTCATAACTGTTGCTTAGTCATCTTATCTTATAACAAACAAAGGAAGTATTGCAGTTACTTAATTTCAAAATCATTCTAGCATTTAAGGCCTTAACTTAGAAGCAAGCAAATTGAAACAGGTAAATAGCAATATCAATTTTCACAACACGCTAATATACACAAAATACACATAGTCACACAATGCTGATGTTGTTAACATTAACCTTTTGAAAACAAAGTATAACAGTAATAATAATTTGCACGTGATCCGAGCTAAGCGATCGTTAGATTTAGGCCTAATGATTTTTTTTCTCAGAACAAAAGTGGCAGACATGTTACTCACTTGTTCAGGTGACATTTTCTGGTGAAAATTCTTATTTTGGTCATACTCACAAGACGGAGAATCTGTGATTCCGAAGTACAGTATCACCAATGTGGTGACTGACAGCAAACATTAGATTCATCCGCGCTGAGGAGCCTTGCCAATGTACGACCAACGTAAAGATGATAATTCCGCAAACAACTGCATTTGCAGGTTTCAAACAGAGATGGCGACAAAGAGGCAAAACTTACGGACTGGAGCTTTAATAAATATAATGAATAAGTTAGCGTGCTCTCCGCTAGAAAACATATGATTAGGTCACAATAAGACTTAAAGGGATAGTTATTTGAAAATGAAAATTCAGTCATCATGTTCTAAACTTGAGTTTCTTTGTTCTGTTGAACACATAAAAAAGATATTTTCAAAAATGTTGGCAACCAAACAGTAGATGGACAACCACTGACTTCCATAGTATGAAAAAAAAAAAAAAAAAATACTATGGAAGTCAATGGGGACCAGAAACTGCCAAAATTCTTCAAAATATCTTCTTTTGTGTTCAACAGAACAAAGAAACTCATACAAGTTTAGAACAATTTGAGGGTGAGTAAATGATGACAATTTTTATTTTTGGTTGAACTATCCCTTTAAGTCATTAATGTACATAAAAAAGTAACTGGATTTATTTGCAATAGCAGGCAAATTCTTCACGTTCAGTGAGATGCAGATGTTTTTTGTTACCTGTGGTGCAGTGAGAGGAGAATGTTTCTGAATCCCTCGATTTATGAGCAGAGCGGATGAGACCAAAAAGTGCCACTTCAGAAACACCCAAATCCCCAGCAAATAACATCCAGCATCAGTGAATGTGGTGGAAAAACAGTAGAGTGATTCTAACAGTCCCTGAAAAACGTCAACATTTGAGTCACACCACATTAATCACCATAAAAATGTCAATGAATTTCAATTAAAATTCAGTTAACTAGTTAAACATTTACAAGATACATTTCTTGTTTAAACATTTTTTATTCTTCAGACATTCCTCTTTAAGTGCAATAAGTATCAGCTGTGTGCAAAGTGAACCACATTTGGTTTTCGATCACTGAAAATGGGTAAAATTTGAACGTGGAGCTGCTTTGAGATGCCCATATCTTTGGGACTGAACTATATAAGGCCTTGAAAATGAAGATTTCAAAAGGAAAGTTTATTAAGAATGACAATCTAGAAGGATATCAAGATATCTTGAATACTTTTAGAGTTACAGGCATGCAAACTTTGGAAAATGAATATTTATGGCACTCAGACAGGTACTGTATATTCAATTCAACTGAGTTGATAGAAAAACATGAGATACATTTCTAGTGTCAACATTATTTGTTCTTCCGATATTCCTCTTTAAAAGAAAAAAGTATCAGCTGTATGCAAAGTGACACACTTTTTTTTGTTACCACTGAAAATGTGTACAATTTACCAATTTACTCATGGAGCCACATTAAGATCTCCATATCTCTGGGATTGAACCATCGAGGACTTTTAATATGAAGATACCAAAAGGAAAGTTTCTAAAGAACCAGAATCTAAAAAGACATTAAGATATATTTAATACTTTTTTTAGTCACAGCCATGCAAACTTGAGGCAAAAAACACAATAAGTGCTTTGTGCCATTTCTGAACTGTCACCGTTGGCATATAATGAAACAAAAATAGCTAAAGTCAACAGATTGATCTAATAGATCTACCAAATCTCTGTGTAAAAGCAAAATAATGATGCTTCTTTCTTTCTAAAGTCATTTACACTCATCACTATTTATGTTTGTCTTTCTACAGAACAAAACCAAAAATTTGATTTCATTTGGTTGACTTGACACAGAATGACCCAGGAGCAAACTAACACAAAACCATATTAAACAAAGAGGATACCGGACAATGAAACAAAGGAACCTGAGGGCTTAAAATACACAGAAGAGTAATCAAGGTAAAACAGAACAGGTGCAGGAACTTATTAACTACAGAGAGACTAGTAACGATCAAGAATACAGGCAAAATGGGAACAGGGAAAACAGAACCAAAACACAGTGAAACTAAACAGACATAAAACTACACATTACAGGTGCTGCACAAGTCCTAACCAAACAAGAGAGAAGAGATGGAGACGGATAGGATGGTAGAAATGTAGCTCTCCAATAACCCATCGTGCTTCTCACTTATATACAATGCTGCGGCTCACCACCAGCCACTTCAAACAATGAAATCTGTACATTAGTGCAACGTTTAGCAGAATCCCCTGTTTAGAAAGGCTCAAAAGCAGCCAGTCATATACTTACATGACATTATCTGCTGCATTTTACAATAATGGCTTGAGAGAAGTGGGCAGGGATAGTCGCTGCAGTTGGACATAGAAAACATGATGACATCTGAAGTGCTTCTTTAGTGCATGATTAGAAGAAGGGAAATGGATGGGTAATTGGATGTTGTTTTGCATGTGTTTGTGGTTTTATTGCCCATGGATGGTGTGCAGACACACACAAAGCAGCACAGCAAAAGCAGGTAATCGTACTGTGGTAATATGCAGAATTCAGGTAAATTGGGCCATTTTCGTCACCGAGATAAGTGGCGAAAAGTGGCCCAATTTACATGACGTACATGTAAATTTAAGATTCATGAGATGATCTCACACCCTCCATCCACAGGACAGAGCAGCATGGAGATGCTTTTGGAGAGTGTGAGTGTATATTGAGTATCCTGCCACAGGGAGAATGATTGCACTTACACAACTCCCTCCTGCATCAATGCAACACTCATTTCCATACTGACCTGTATGAAGCTGAAACAATCCAAAACAACAAAGACAGAAACATTTCCAATGTTTCCCACAAGGTTTATTCCAACAGAATATATTCCCTGTGAGAAAGTCGGAGTAGAATTTGTCACAGTAAACCAGAATTTCTCTTTTTTCTTGATTAAACCAGTTCCCTTGATAGTAGTGATTGTGCAAAAAAACAACAACAGAACAGATGACGAATCAGAAAAAGTTAGAAAAGTTCACCACAACTACAACCATAAAAAAGAACATACCTTCATATAAAATAACTTATTTTTATTAAACGTACACTACATAACTTTTTGCCCTCTGGGGGTTAAAAAACAAAACTGCATGCATTTTGCATAAGAACATTGTTTTAGTTGTGCTTCGGCTGTGCGGATGAATATGACCCTTCACAATAGATAATGCTTTACAATTATGGCAATTTATCTGTTCAATAAAATACCATACTCATCTGTTGAGTAATAAAAACACCTTTTCCGAAAAGCCAAACCAGTGTTGATTCTTGTTTTATTACGAACTCTGTCATGTTCCCTTTTTGCCAGCAGACTCTCCTCTGTTCACCGTTTGTTTAAATCGGGTGATTCTCCGGAGGTTGGAGATTTAGCTGCTCCATGTCAACCTTCCTCGCTCGTTGTTACAACTAAGCTATGCCACTCCCACGGCACACACGCGTCAAAGTAGCCGGAGCAACTTTTCTCTATTTCCGTATGAGACTAAACACACATAAGCGAGTGACGTATGTACGCAATTTTCCGTGAAAACCATCCCGCCCCGTCTAAAATATAAACACTTATAAAAGGCTTACCATAGTGAATCAGGGTAAGACAAAAACACTTTTTGAAGAAGGATTGATAATGTATCGACTCATTATTTAAATTTTGTTAATTCTGAACCAAAAAAAGTGCACCTTTAAGTTTAACTTGATGTACTAAAGAAAGCTATTCAAAAATTATATATAATTAAAATCTAATTCAAAATTTTAAATATAAATATAAAAACAAAACAAAGTGGCATCTGAAAATAAATGCTTTTATAACGTTACTTTTCTTCATTTTTTTAAAGACAAAAAGCATATCTTGCTTTTAGCATGTCTTCTAGTTGTGCCTCTGTGTTTTCTCTCTTTCTCTCCCTCGCTCTGTCATTTTTCCCAGGCTCAACTCCTCGGGACTGCTATTGGTTCAGGAAGCTGCCTATCATTGTTAACCTGACTGATGTCACAGCCTCTAAAAACACTAGGAGCTGGGTAACACAAAAACTACCCAATCTGGGTTGTTTTCAACCCAAGGGCTGGGTAAATACAGGACGGAACACGTTACCCAGCAAATTGAGTTGTTTATTTAACCCAGCATAATGGGTTGATTCATTTTTACTATAATACTAGCTCATTTATTTCTCTAAGCTTTTTTAAATACTCCATATAACCACTGGTTTGCATAATTCCTTTATTTTCGATCATATTTTATAGTATAGCATATTTTATATCGTTTTTAATACATATGCCTACATTTAAGCTCGTTTAACAAATATTAGAAGTAAAAATTAAACATTTATAAGTAAATGCTGTTGTCCTGTTTCCACCGTAATGGGGCTGGATCTCGTGCTGGAGATGGCTCGCGCTCGGCGAGGGAATTGCTAACTTCAGACTGCCAACCTGCGTTTCACTCGTAGCCGAAAAATGCTGTGACTCCATAACCTGTCCATAACTAATCAGTGTACTATTTCCATCACGCAAAACAACCGTTGTGGCACTCGTTTAGGTGACTCACATCGCCCCTGTATGTTGCTTTGCATAAAATTAAACGATATACAGAACAATAACACATTTTTAGATAAAATAAAACGTACACAAACCTGTATTTTACCGAAGACATGCAACAATTTGACGGAGCTGCACTGCTCTCTCCTGAAGAGGGCGCAAAAAAGCCTGCAATAAATAACTCAACCCCTGGGTTGTTACGTCTGGGATCTGGGTAACACAAAAACTACCCAAACACTGGAAAAATAACCCAAAAAAATTACCCAAAAGGCTCAACCCAGGACTTTTTATAGTGTAGGTAAAGTTAGGGCGTGAAAACACTGAAGACTTGATTTTCTTATTTTTCTTTTCATTAGTTACGTTAGATGCTGAACTTGAGTTAGTTTGGGTTTGTTTTGTTCTTTTCTTTTCTTTGGCGTCACTTGCATCCTTTTTTCTCCTAGGGTTTATTATTTTGTTTTTGTCTCTTGCACCATCATTACAGCAAATATCGGTCACAATCTCAATGCTATCTCTTCTATCCTAGACCAAAATAAAAAAGTTGAAAAATGTCTTTTATTGAAATGTTTTGTGTGTTTGTGCTGTGCTGATTGTGCCTTCAGGGCGGTCAGATAGTTGGGAGGGGGGACACACACCAACACACACATATGTATGTATATATATATATATATCCCCACATATATACAAATACATATATAGTATTATAGTAATGGGTGCAACTTTCACACACAACTGATTGACAGATAAACTAGGAGGGAAACTGAGAAAATATCAACTAATAGCACCTAGAAAAACATTTCTAGAGTCACACAAACACTGTGAAGAAGACCACATTAAAGTTTTGAGAGTATATTCTATTATACTGCATGTTCACCACAGAGACAGTGTTCCTCAGTTAAATAATGCAAAAACAACACAAGGGCTCGCTGAGACTCACAACTAGAGTGTGAACAGCAAACACAATGCACTTCAGCGCCTTCTCCTGTTATGTGAAATGAACACGTGCACAAGCAGACAACATTTCACCTGCGTATGTGACCCTGAGATGAATAATGGAGCTGCTTTAGTCTTCTGCCAACTGCTATTCCAATGTCTCTGGTCCCTCATTGAGGTTATGATAATGTCCATGAACAGCTCATTTATCTTTCCTCCTTTATAAGGGGCATAATTGGTTTCTGAGAGATACTAAGAGAAACTAACAGAAAAAAAACCTCTCAGTTACTGTGTATATAAATATATTTACATATAATAAGGTGCAAAACCAGATAAATTAGATGCATTAGGATGTAAATTTCCTCCTACACAGGATCTTTACAAAACACTGAGATATAGGGTACAAAATGCTCCACATGTTCCTATAAAATTCAGCATTTAATTTCATTTTCTCTTTATTTTATCAAGGTTTTGACAATAACACTCACTACCCCTAAAACCAGCTGTGCTCAGACAACAGCACAATAATTCATCGGTTAAGATAGATATTAAGCTTAAAACACAGAAATATAAAAATGGCTCTTTAGAAGAAACATTGCTATGTCCTGACAGAAGGAAGAGGTTCATTTAAAAAGATGACCTCTTTCACAAGGTTTCACAGCTGTGTCCCTACCTTTTGTCAGCACCATCAGATATTTATGAAAACATTTATAAAATAAGATAATGTCAAAGTCAGTCTCCATACTAAAGGTCCTCTTTCCATATTTTACCTGCTATGAGTTCAACAAGGTCACACAGTCTGCAGTGTGTGAGTGTGTGTTTATAATATACACATTTATATGGGTCATTGATGAATAAGGTTTTTAAAAGTGTAAAAAAACACAATGGAGATATAATTAATTTTGAAAGTTTATTAAGTGTTAACAATGAGATGATGTGTTTTTTATAATCAATTAACACTGCTTTTGTAATTTTTTACAACATGGATAAAATCTGTCACCAAAAAAGTCATTCGGTTTAACCAAAATTTCAGTTTTGCCGAATTACACTTTTGGTTATACCTTATGACGATATTTTCAAACAATGCTAACAGGCTGATATCTATCTAGCTAGCTAACAAAAAGACAATCAAACATTTATTTAGTACAAGTTTTTAAAACATTACAACATTTTCCATGTTTTTATAGCAGTTGTACCGAATGACCTGATGTTTGGGGACAAGTGGAAACATGAATTTTTCAAATAGTTAAGAGAGAGTTAGTTACTTTGCTTCACGACCATGTGGTCATTTGCAGGTGTCTGAATGATGTCACATAATATTGACCGCATGACTTGATCCTAAATGGTCCTTTATATTGGTTACTCCGAATGACATCAATGAAATTCATTTTTCCGGACATTCTTTCTCATAACAAAGCAACGACTTCTATACATAATTTTAATACCATTTTGCACTATGTTAATATATGATGTTATAAAATCATGCCAGAATAAAAAATATATACATTTATTACATTTTTAGATATTTTAATTATAAATGAAATGGCTGTGTTGACCTTTGGACAGTTAAACCAAATGACCTTTTGACACTTCAAAATCTTTAAAATACCTTTATATGTAGAAAAATATAATTAAAACCTTTTGGAATTAATAAAAGAGATCTAGTTGTACTACCTTACATTCTTTAGATGTCATATCTTTGTTTATTATTATTATTAAGGCCTTTGGACAAAAAAAAAGACCCGTCACGTCATTGACCTGTAGATAAAAAGTAATATTTGTATAGTATATATAAATGTAACAAATAACTACACTAAGAAAAGTTATTGTGATCATATTAAATAATATATGTAATATATTTTTATAAATACTTGACACATTAATTTTATATCTGACAGTGCTGACTCGTATTAAAAACTAGGAAGGGTAAAACAAAGGCAACTAAAGATTGCACCCAAACACAGATAAGCACCTCTGAATATAAAAAAAAAAAAGTTACTTGACACATAGCCTATACTCTTATTTTTCAGTTCTGAAGTCTATTTTGTCCCTAATGATGTATTATAATCAGTTATTTCAGCTCAAAAATAGGAACTCTGAGTCCAAGGTTACATAAAATCAATTGGATGTTCCTGTCAAAGCGCTTAAACTGGATGCTCCACCGGTGTTAAAAGAGCAGTGATGAACGAGCCTCCCACCATACACAAAAGCAGTGCTGCTGAATGTCAAAGAAAGCATTGATTTTGCTTTTTCAATATGTCTGCTGATTACTCATTCAGTGCGACTATGCCACAATCAGAGGAAGTGATTTAGTACTGGATGTTGCAGGTGGGAGGTGTTAGCGACCTCACACACACATCTCATATAGGGCTTAGACCTCCGCTATCACCTGTAACCAGTGTTGGGGAAAGTTACTTTTAAAAGAAATGCATTACAATATTGCGTTAATCCCTAAAAAAGTAACTAATTGCAGTTATAATCCGCATACAAATTCACACCTGTACAGTAGAGGGCGCAGCTTAAACAAACCTTTCAGCTGTGCTGCCATACTGTATTACAGAAGAATGGGATGCAAATGAAAGTTCTCTTACTTCAAACAATAAAATCATTTTTGCTTATTAGTATGTTTGAATTCAGTGGATCACTGAAGGTCAGCAGCAAAGACATTGGTTAATAAAGTGAGATTAAATACATAAAGTATATTTGTGTTAATATGTGTAATTATTGCAGGTTTGCGTAATATTCTGTGTTTGCAGTTCACTGTTTTTATTCATTTTGGGGAATACTGAATCTGTTTTTGTGCAAGTGAGATGAGTAACCCTTTACACAGCGCACACAACTCCGCACTTACTCCAGATTTCTCTCAACATGGGGACAGGAGAGGAGTCAGTCAATAAATGAGAATAAAACTTGCATTACTTATTTGAAAAAGTAACTTGGATATTTTGTTGTAAATTTAAAAGTAATGCATTGTTTTACTCAATACTTGACAAGGTACGATTATGTTACTTGACAGCAACATAGTGTGGCCCAGATCTGGAACATGTGGATTACTCGTGGACCAGATGTGGGGCGACACTATGCTGCTGTCAGGTGCCTGTAACCCTCGACTCATGCAAGCCCTGTGAACAAACGGCGATAAAAAAGAACAGGCAGGTGTTTATTTCACAGTCGGATTACTGTGGGTACTGTGGGATCTATTTTATGCTGGTATGGAGGCGGCCTCTGTTTTGTTCCAAGAAAAACATAAAATCTATAAAAAAAAAAAAAAAAAAGAAATTCAAGAACTTTCCAGTCAACACAAACAGGAGCAGAGAGCTAAAATACTTACAGCGTAGCAGTAGCATCAGGTCAGACGTTGTGAATTATGCTATTAGTCCTCAGAGCCGTGTCCTAGCGATTAGCATACACGTTCCAGTGTTGGGAAAACTAAATTATGAGTAGCTTCCAACTTGATACTACAAAGTAAATAAACAGTCAAACAACTGTTAATCAACAAGTAAACAAAAAGTAGCTAACTACATGGGGGTACTTGAAAAATAAATAATGTGCACTATACCGTTCCACTATGAAACGAGCAGTGACTCGAATCGCTGAATCGGTTGACTTGCACGAAGTGTATGAACAAAGCGATTCACTCAAGGAATCAGGCTTTCCAGCGCTGCGGATGAGTGTGTTTACAAGAGCACATTCGCTGTTCAGCTAAATGGCAAAGCAGACCAACTGAAATACTCGTGACATGATTTTTTTTTTTTTTTTTTTTTTACTTGGAAAACAAATGTGATTATAACAACATAGTTTTATAACGGCAATAAGCAGAAACAAATAAAATCACATAACGGTTCAAGATTCATTGCGAAATAGAGTACCCCAGGGATGACGTGTTTTTGTAGGCCAACCCAGAAGAAAATCGCAAAAAATAAGCTCTGTGTTTAACAAAGGGTTATGACACTTACACGTTTTGTCTATCAAGATAATCTTTACAAGTTAGCACAACATTTATACATTTTGAAGCCTAAATAAAGTTGTCAGATATAAAACGCTAACAGTAGGCTATAAACGGACTACAGCACACAATGGTCGCGGATCAACATCACCACCACCAATCTTCCTCAAACTTTATTTAAAAAAACACCAATCTTCCTCAAACTTTATTTAAAAAAACACCAAGCTTCCTCAAACTTTATTTAAAAAACAACTTTATTTACATGCTCGCTTATTATGATTTGTGCTGTGTATGAATACTTATCCACTTTTTCATGAGAAATGCTGTCCAAATGTCCTCTTTGTCATGATGACGTCTAAAGTCCCCGCCAAAGGAAGTAGTCCCTTTTAGCAATTTGTTAGCAACCGCCATTTTTAAGACACAATAAAGGTTTAAAAAATCACAAGCGGGTTATAACTGGTGTGTTTTATGTCATAGATCAAAACGTGAAAATATTTAGAGGCTTTGTTAACCACAGACCTTATTTTAGGTGATTTAGCAAAAACCCATTCAAAAAACCCATTGACTTTGGGGCGATGGAACCGAAGTCCTAAAATGCTAACTCGCTTCCCGGTTTTGCCTACAAAAACACGTCATCCCACTTCCCGTGGGTTGTTTTTCTTGTCCGCGGGTTGAAGCGACCTAAATAACATGATATTTAGCTCCTGGAATGCGACTTTTACCTGAGGAGCCCTGCCAAAAACGCGGATTTTAAACCCCGGAACGCGTTTTTTTTTTTTTTTTTTTACCAGTTTTTACTAGTTTTGAGTAGCAATTGGGCGGGTTTTGTTGTAAAAACCTGGCAACCCTGCACCAGACACCACTTTAATAAGCAAATTGGTGTGTGAGAGACGATTGGTTATGATCCTCCATTTGTATTGAGTGTTTGTGGCTAATCTGAACCCAGCGATGGTGAAAAGTCATTCAGAGCCTCATGTGGGCTGCAGTAAGCCGTCTGCTGTGCTGTGGAGACAGAATAAGTGCTGGCTCGGCAAAAATGCGCGCACTGCTACGGTCTCGTGGATCCAACGGGAACGCGCCCGCGGCTGCAAGCGCAAATCCGCAAGTACTAGCTGTAGCTACAAATAAACTCCGCCATTTGGGGCAGGGTCAGTGTGGGAAAAAAAAAAAAAAAAAAATCACATTGTTTATGAAATAAAATAAAATTAATAACTAAATAGGCATATTAAAGTTTGTAAATAGATCAAAATAATGTTCTATACAAAATATAGTATTATATATTTTAAATAGTATTTCATATACAAGTAAAATATTATATTTTTACATTTTCATTCGTTTTTATAATCACTTTAATCCAATATATCATCAAAATATAACACCTCCTCTCATATCTTAATGCTTAATTAATGCACTTGAATGGCTTAAAAGTGTAATGATAGACTACTGAAGGGGATTGGAGCTAAAAGGCCAAACTGCTTCACAGCATTGGGAACAGGGAAAAGCTTATGCCATTTGTAACAAATCCTCATTTCACTAATGAGTTGACACTGTGCCTGAGTGTATCAGCTAATGGGTTCTATCATTACATGCTTACCTCGTCCATTAGCACATAATTTCATTCAAATCCTCCTCTAATATTTCCTCATGTAGAAAAATGGTTTTTGGGCATTATTTTTCTGCTCTCGGGTTTGTCCCCCTCCTGGGTTGTTGCCTTTTTAACCTTTCTTCTAGCTTATATATATATTTATTTATACTGAACTGATTTGTTCCTGTTCTGTTCAGTGCTATTGTGATTCAAACCCATTCAACTTCAAACTTCCTGCGTTTCCAACCTATTAAAAAAAAATCAAAGAGGATATAATTTTCTATTTTTCTCCATATTTTGCTAAATCACACATTCTGCAACACATTCAAAACAGTAATTTAGTATCGTTAGCATTACAAAAGCAACCATGCGTGGCAACAAATATTTCCCTGTACTAAAGAAAGTTTGGCTAAAGTAAAGAAAGCATTGTGCAGTCTGGTCATTTGTGATGATTACAGCCTACGTGTTTTTTATTACACCAGAGGGAAAAATCCACATCCATTTCCTACGCACTCAGAAGCATAATGAATGCAAACTAAGACAAATGTATGAAGCTTTGTGCTGTGATGCCAGAACACACTTCAAATATTCCTCTAGCACTCTCATATTGCTCAAGAAATATTTGCTCCTGTAAAAAATTGCAGCTCTCTTCAGGAAAAGCTATCACATTTCATTTAAACAGTAGTACAACTGATAATAATAGTAATAATAATAATAATAATAGAAATAATAATTTCAGGATTTAGTATTTGCAAAGGCTACTATAGGAAAGGTCAAAGGTCAAACCGTACTATACCTAAAGTGAGAATAATGATCATTTTAAAACCATGCACATTTACTTAGCTTACTGTATATGAGGACATACTGTACCACAGACTTCTACACTGTAAAAAATTATTTTCATGATTTATCACAACATTTTTTCTTTTGTCAAATCAAATTCAATAATTAATGTGGTTCAGATAACATAATATTTTGAGTTTCTGTTGATTAAATCAATCGCCTTCATTGTATTAACTCAAATTTCTAATTTCAATGAACAAAATTTTAAGGCAACCAGGTAACTAACTTTTTTAAGTTAAACCAACAATTCTCTTTTACAGTGTTTTGTTTTTTATATTAAGTTAATTATATTTGCTACCAAATAACCCTGATGCTCAAAGAAAAACTATTTTTAGAATAAAACACATTTTGTTATATTTAGCTAATGTCTGGGGGCAAACACACACACACACACACACACACACACATCCAATAAATCACATTTGTATGAGATATAAGATGCAGAAATCAGTTTTCCTGGTCTGGAAACTTTCTGGGCTTGCAAGTTTACGTCTTTCTGCTTCCACATAATCTAATCTAGTTTGGCTGAATTGTCATGTTCATGTGTCTCGGCTCACTGTTTGTCCTTTAGATGTAAAAACTAAAGCAGCACAGACATATGTATGCTAAATGAATTAGTTTACGGTGTGCATATCATGCTATTTTACCAACATAACCTCTGCTGGTTTGCTCAGCTTGTGAGGAAATCACACAAGGGTGAATGCGAACGGAATTATCCCTTGCTAAATTTGGGTTCTTCCCTTCAGTTTTTTTTCATGCCCCTATTCAAACTAAAAAAAACATTTGCATTTATTCACTTGATGCTTTTGTCCAAAGCTACTTAAAGGGATAGTTCACCCAAAAATGAAAATTCTGTCATCATTTACTCACTCTCAAGTTGTTCCAAACCGATTTTTACTGGTTTGGATAAAATGACTTGATTTTGTCCATGGGAATTGATTGGATGGTTGTGGTTTGCTATTGGTCGATCTCATGACAGTTTGCCCCGCCCTCACACCAGTAAACACCTCATCAGAGAAGAGATGTCACTGCAAGAAGGAGAGGAAGTTATTTTGATTACAGATTATGAGGGCACATGTATAATAAATCATTATTATCAATTTTTATTTCATGGTGACTTTAAACTAACTGTCATAATGACGCTCTTTCTTGTAAAGCCCAAAGTATATTTCACTTTTTACGCGTACACGAGGGTCAGCGTACAGTGCGTGTGACGCAAATTTTGTCATCAGAAGAGTACACGCACCGCCGGATTATTGTAACTGCCCGTACTTTGTAAACACAGGTCGCACATGTGCATTTATTTTTTATTATTATTATTTTTTTTGCAGTAATTAGTTTATCCACAAGGTGGCAACCCTGCTCTGGGGGCGTCAATTCACAAGGTAGTTGAGGAAAACCTGCATAAACAGAACAGACTGGAACTCATGCAAGCTACAGCAACAATGGAGGCCTACATAGAAGAGAGTTTGGGCAAAGAGGTTAGAAAGTACCCTCATCTGTACAACTCTAGCATGAAAGAATACAAATATGTTTACATGGTTTGTAACTCGTGGCGAGAGATTGCTCAAAACAGCGCATGTGTCGAATGCCTGTGTATGCGTAAAAGTCAAACGAAGTGTGCTTTGCAAGGCTGTGCGCATAAAAAAACAAAGTATACTCAGGGCTTAAGGTTTCTGGTGAGGAAAAAAACAAAATGTACTAAACGAGCCTCATGTAACCTTCATAATGATGCCTCATTAGGATTCTGTAAGAGTAAATACTGCATAAAACATTTTTTAGTCAACATGGGAATAACGTTTTGTTTTGTTTGTATTACACCACCTCACTTTTAGTTCCTGCAAAGTCACTTACAGAACATGTTAACAACCCGGGGCTAAAGCACGAGACACATTCACTGTCGGGTAAACAAAGATAACATGCTAATCTGCTTAGACAATTTGACCTAATGCATTATTCATACGGGAACATATTTAATGAGATGGAGATAATCAAGCATATGTGATCAGTTGAATAAACGAAACTAGTTCACTAGAGGAGGAGGTTAAATTAATTATGCAGTACATACTCAAAGCAAAGAGGCCAAACACAAACAATACACAAAAACATACTGTAACATAATACACACCAAAAAGTGCAATGGGCCAAAAGGAAAGCTCAGTAAATGCTCTTTCAAAGCTCGGATGATTCTCTGGTGGGTTTCATTTAAAGGGTTAATTCACCCAAAAAATGAAAATTCTGTCATCATTTACTCATGTCGTTCCAAACCCATAAGACTTTCATTCATCTTCAGAACTCAAATGAAAATATTTTTAATAAAATCTGAGAGATTTCTCCATTGACAGCTACGCAACTGACACTTTGATGCTTCAAAAAGTTCATAAAGAGATCGTAAAACGAATCCATATGAATTAAGCGGTTTAGTCC
Organism: Ctenopharyngodon idella; assembly: GCF_019924925.1. Classification (NCBI taxonomy): domain Eukaryota; kingdom Metazoa; phylum Chordata; class Actinopteri; order Cypriniformes; family Xenocyprididae; genus Ctenopharyngodon; species Ctenopharyngodon idella. The sequence continues at coordinate 44,890,796 of NC_067229.1, forward strand.
AAATTTTCTGATCACTTTATATGATGAAAAGATTTATTTTAGGCTTTTACTCACATATAAACATTCATCAGCAAACATAAAACAGAAGCTCAACCGAACCTGCTTGATGCGCGAGAACAAACCTCATTGGTTCTTGCGGAAGCTCAAACGTGATGCGTAACACACGAGAATGAACCTCAATGGTTCTCACACATCAGGCGAACATGCTAGAGCTTCTGTTCACCACAACTGATGTGTGAGGTGATGACTGTTTAATAAAAGCCTAAATTCAATCTGTTCATCATATGAAGTGATCGAGTCTCTTGAGAAAATTTGAACTAAACCGCTCAATTCATATGGATTAGTTTTACGATCTCTTTATGAACTTTTTGAAGAGTCAAAGTGTGAGTTGCGTAGTTGTCTATGGAGGGACAAAAAGCTCTCAGATTTCATTAAAAATATCTTCATTTGTGTTCTGAAGATAAACGAAAGTCTTATGGGTTTGGAACAACATGAGGATGAGTAAATGATGACAGAATTTTCATTTTTGGGTGAACTACCCTTTAAGTATCAACTTTGTTTCAGATGTTTCTGCTTAATAGCCACTAGAGAAAAAAAAACAACATAAAAAAGACACTTATATAAAACTTATTAAAATAATGTAGATAACACAGTTCAGATAATTTGTTTTTGAAAGAATTTAATGAGAAATACTTGAGTTCATAGTGAAATCTCTGACTTGCCATTGCAGATGTTAAGATGGCTTCTGAAACTCTAAAGGAAACAAATGGCAGATTTTTTCCCCATTTAATCTCATTGTCATCTATGAGACATAACCGTGATTTCCTTTTTTAATTCATTTAGATGGTTCTTTTAAAGTTTATGCAGTTTTGCTGTGACATTCTAGCGTGCCATGATGGATCATTGAGCACATCGCCTGAAAAGGTTATAATTATTCAATTAAATCAGAATTAATTAAATGAAGAGCCACCATGGCTAACCCTCATTCAACAGACGACAGTATCTCTATGGCTGGATAATCTTTAGGAACATGCCAGAACTGATCAAACACAACACTGCATTTTAAATTAATTTACTCACTTAAATGACTCCATGAAGATGAAAACCTTTTATTCATGAGTATGCAAACAGTGAGAACATTGGTGCTTTTAAAAGTATAATTGCTCTGAACAATTGCATAATTGTGCATATTAAACAGCTTTACACATAAAATCGAACATGACTACAACCCTCATTCTTAATTATATTTTCATGAAATAACATTTAGCTTGATTAAAATGTTGTGGATTTTAATCCTAGCTGAGCATCCGGTGAGATTTACTCAAGGTTTTGATATCATATTTTACCATTCAGGATTAATAAGCATGGTCTTCAGTGTCACATGATCTTTCAGAAATCATTCTAACATGCTGATTAAATGCTCAATTATTATGAATTATTATTGATGCTCTATTACCAATAATGATTCTTATTATGTTTGAAAAAAGTTTTTGCTGCTTAATATTTTTGTGCATTTTTTCAATGATTCTTTGATAAAAAGGATGAAAAGAACAGCATTTATTTGAAATAGAAATATTTTGTAAAAAAAATATAAATATCTTTACTGTCACTTTATTACAATTTAATGCATCCTTGCTGAATAAAATGATTAATTTCTTAAAAAAAAAAAAAAAAAAAAATATATATATATATATATATATATATGTATATATAAAACTTACCCCAAAATTTAAAATTTTTCCGCAAAAAAAATATGAAGTAGCACAACTTTTCTGTTAACATTGATAATAATTAGCTCTTTCTTAAGCAGCAAATCATCATATTAGAATGATTTCTGAAGGATCATGTGACACTGAAGACTGGAGTAATGATGCTGAAAACTCAGCTTTAATCACAGGAATAAATTACATTTTAAAATATATTAAAATACAAAACAGTTATTTTAAATTATAATAATATTTCACAATATTACTGCTTTTACTGTATGTTTGATCAAAAAACTAAAAATACAGCCTTTGTGATCTTAAGAGACTTCTTTCAAAAACTTTAAAAAATCTGAATTATGACCACCAGTTTATATTTCTCCTCAGTATTTTCAAAACACAACCAAGATTTCCATTAATTCTTCTGAGCTATGAAAAAGCAACCTCTGAGCAATAAAATGCCTATTTATACGCAACATTTTCAAAAATTAATTATTTAACGCCGTCTCATCAGTCATCACACATGAAAGTGCAAAGAGTCAACAACCTTTTTTCATAAGAAATTGACCATCTAGAGCATCCTTGTGTTGTTTGGTTCACCGAGTCCTTTGAGATGATGAATTGTTGTATAACAGCTGTTAAAAGGTACATTATGTTCAAATAAGCAACCTCTGCATTTGATTAATAGTGTTTTCTTTCTAATGGACGCTGTTCGGCGGCATGAACAGAGTGTGGGATGACTGACTCATGAGGCCAACATGTGGCACCATCACTATCAAACCGACTGGCTGCTTCAATCATCTAATGCATGTACAAAAAAACGCTAAGCATTGTGATTGAGTTACGACAGTTTTATCTCATTCTTTTACTGAGGTGACTTATGCAAATCATGTGTCAGAAGATACACCCTGATCCAAGCTTTTTACTAGCAGTAATAGCCTGTGTGGGCGGTGCCAATCAATGTCATTTATTAGTGGTGTTCGCAAAGGTTAGCATCACAAATACTATTTAAATAAACCACTAAGTCTGTCCATTAAATTTTAGCCTGTAACTCGTCCCGTACCGTTTGTGCTAGACATGAACCACTGATTGTGTTGTTTGTTGCTATTACTTCAAGTAAATGTACATCAGTGGAAAAACAGGTGGAAAAATACCATGCACTTACATATATTATATGTATAGGCTGATAGGTCCTTTACATGCAATCTGCAAGCAATCACAGTGGCTTGCTCAACATATAAATAGCCTGGTTAATTGTTTGCTGTAAGCTAGTCCTGCAGTGTGTTATCAGAGTTCCTCTGAAACCCTCTACCTCCCCCAGCTCCACCTGCTATGGGATTGATGTCTATTTATGCAGCAGCAGCAGCAGCACATCTTACATGCTCACAGCAGTGTCTGTGTGTCTATTAGCAGTAGCAAGTCCATACTTGCTCTGCAGCATCAGCAGCAGCGTAGCAGAACTAGTGCGACAAGACCAAATATATAAACACTGCCATATTCAATAATATCTATATCTATTTATGCAGCAACATATCATGCTCACAGCAGTATGTCTGTGAGCATTAGTAGTAGAAATTTCATACTTGCTCTGCAGCAGCAATAATCAGCAGCAGCAGCAGCGTAGCAGATCTTGTCCACCAAGACCAAAAACATAAACACTGCCATATTTATCTATCTATTTATGCAGCAGCATATCATGCTCACAGCAGTATGTTGTGTGTATGCAAGTGCATACTTGCTCTGCAGCAGCAGCAGCAGCGTAGCAGATCTAGTCCGCCAAGACCAAATACATAAACACTGCCATATTCCATAATATCTATCTATCTATCTATCTATTTATGCAGCAGCATATCATGCTCACAGCAGTATGTTTGTACATCTATTAGCAGTAGCAAGTCCATACTTGCTCTGCAGCAGCAGCAATAATCGTCATCAGCAGCAGCGTAGCAGTTCTTGTCCGCCAAGACCAAATACATACACACTGCCATTTTCCATAATATCTATCTATTTATGCAGCAGCATATCATGCTTACAGCAGTATGTCTGTGCATCTTTTAGCAGTAGCAAGTCCATACTTGCTCTGCAGCAGCAGCAGCAGCTATCATCATCAGCGTAGCAGATCTAGTCCGCCAAGACCAAACACATAAACATTGCCCTATTCAATATCTGTGTATTTATGCAGCAGCAGCATATCTTACATGCTCACATACTTGCTCTGCAGCAGCAGTGTAGCAGATCTAGTTCTAGCAAAAAAACTTTATAAAATTCATACACTACACGGCATAAGTACGTAGTGTATAAGTGCATTGTATCATTTAGTGCATCATTTGGGACACAACTTTACAGACTGTATGTGCAAGTATTACTCATACTTTCTTCATAAAATTAATTTTCATTTTCACTGATATGCATCACGGAAACAATTCTTATCACTTTCTCAGAACGAAATAGAAACGCAATCTTTTAGCCACAAACCATGAATTACAGGAGGTGAAGTGTGAGAGCAGCGCACCAACATCCTGTCCCATATCGCTGGTTTATTCCCCTCGCTGTAGTATACAGAGGCATGCGTTACAGCCAATGGCAATTTCCTGCCAAGCATTCAGCAGCTCTTTAACAAATGATGCATGTAAAAATGAACCCAACATGATTACATAAATGAATTATGGGACAGACCTTAGACTGAATATGCTGAAGCCAGTCTAGATAACTAGAGCTGTGGAAGTAAATTCAGATGCATAGCTTGCTTTAACAGCTCTTAATAGCGCCCGAGAAAGCCCCATTCTCATGCTCTGATCCAGTCTGTAAACACCGCCTTTGAGTATGTGATTGTGGAATGCATTCGCTCAGCCCAGCTCCCTAATTAACTCGCAGCAAGAGGCTTCCAGACAATCTGAAGTGATAAGACACTGAAAAGACAACTATAGTGGGAGGACAAAATGATTATCATAAATTTAAGAATCTCAGAATATTGGAACTGAGCAAACTGATTATTTTCAGGACAAAAATACAAGCGATACGTTCACATTTTCTGATGAAAATATGAGTGGTGCCACAGTTGTATAGTGCTGCTATAGAAGTAGAAGCACTAAAAGGTGCTCTGAACGTTCATATTGGATGTTGCTTGTAATGCGTTACTTGTAACGTCAAAAAAGTAACCTGATTACATAATGCATGTTACTTGTAAATCTGAACACATGATGCATGTTACTTGTAATGCGTTACTTGTAACATCAAAAAAAGTAATCTGATTACAAAATGCACGTTACTTGTAAATCTGATTACATAATGCATGTTACTTGTAATGCATTACTTGAAACATCAAAAAAGTAATCTGATTACATAATGCATGTTACTTGTAAATCTGAACACATAGTGGATGTTGCTTGTAATGCGTTACTTGTAACATCAAAAAAGTAATCTGATTACAAAATGCACGTTACTTGTAAATCTGATTACATAATGCATGTCACTTGTAATGCATTTATTGTAACATTAAGAAGTAATGTGATTACGTAATGCATGTTACTTGTAATGCATTACTTAAAGCATCAAAAAAGTAATCTGATTACATAGTGGATGTTGCTTGTAATGCGTTACATGTAACATCAAAAAAGTAATCTGATTACATAATGCATGTTACTTGTAAATCTGAACACATGATGCATGTTACTTGTAATGCATTACTTGTAACATCAAAAAAGTAATCTGATTACATAGTGGATGTTGCTTGTAATGCGTTACATGTAACATCAAAAAAGTAATCTGATTACATAATCCGTGTCACTTGTAAATCTGATTACATAATGCATGTTACTTGTAATGCATTTATTGTAACATTAAAAAGTAATGTGATTACGTAATGCATGTTACTTGTAATGCATTACTTAAAGCATCAAAAAAGTAATCTGATTACATAGTGGATGTTGGTTGTAATGAGTTACTTGTAACATCAAAAAAAAGTAATCTGATTACATAATCCATGTCACAGGTAAATCTGATTACATAATGCATGTTACTTGTAATGCATTTATTGTAACATTAAAAAGTAATGTGATTACGTAATGCATGTTACTTGTAATGCATTACTTGAAGCATCAAAAAAGTAATCTGATTACATAGTGGATGTTGGTTGTAATGCGTTACTTGTAGCATCAAAAAAGTAATCTGATTACATAATGCATGTTACTTGTAAATCTGAACACATGATGCATGTTACTTGTAATGCATTACTTGTAACATCAAAAAAGTAATCTGATTACAAAATGCACGTTACTTGTAAATCTGATTACATAATGCATCTTACTTGTAATGCGTTACTTGTAACATCAAAAAACTAATCTGATTAAGTAATGCTTGTAATGTGTTACTTTACTCATTACATCAAGCAAAAAGTTTAAGTCTGATCACTTAGAAAAGTAATAGCACACCTCTGCTTCACAAGCTGAGGTATGTGTAGGATTAAGTTATGCAGAAAATTGAAATACTTGGAGTAAGTGATTTGAACAAACCTCTAACCCTAAGTAAACACTACTAATTAGAAATGCTACTTCAAGCCCTAAACAACCACTTTTGATGCTCTAATTTGATTTCATCAACAGCCCCACAATGCATTAACTAAAAAATATGTCAAAGGGCCTTAAGTCTTGTCAGTGTGGCAAAAAGTAGTCAGACATATGCATGCAAAAAAATTGGCATAATTTGTCTTGTTCATAAAGGTTTGTTGTTTTCATTATAAAACTGAACCCAGCAGCCCTCATAATCAACGTCTTTGCTTCTGAAGTCTGTGTACAAAAACGTTCCACCTAGGCCCCTTTGGCAGCATCTGTTTCTGCCGCTTCAAAAAGAGGAAGGGACACTTGAGATTGCAGGGGAAAGCAGCGTTTCACAAAATTAACATGCAACTGGATGGATGAAAATATGAACAGCTGCAAACAGCAGACTTTGCTACAGATGTAATGAAGGGATTCAAAGTGTCACAGAGATGCAGATGGTTGTGTGTTCATTCCTCAGACGACTGCAGGTAATAAACTGCATGAAGGAACTTCATTTCTTCCACCGTGCAAAAAACCATAGAACATCAGCTTGCATATCTATCTTGAAGCAAAACGTAGAATATGATTAATATGTTATCAGCTGAATTCTGCCTTAAACTCAAGGTCTGTGGTCATGATAGACAAGCACCATTCTAAGAAGACCAAAAAAATTAGCAGACACCTTATCACAGAAACAAGGTTTCATAACGCCTTTCAGCCCAACTGAAACTAGCTGCTGTGTGTGGGAACAAACAACCAAACAAACATGTATTCACACACACACACACACACACACACACACACAGATGTCATGAATTTTTGAAAACAATCTGCAGAGACACATTATCAAACTTACACACCAGTCGGCAGAAATTATTCAGCAAAATATGTAGATGACTCAAATGTAAATTTATTTTCACAAACACAGTTACAACAACAGCTTATTTCAGCAGGATGCTTAATGGAACCAAATTTGGAGAAGCAGTTTTATTGTCAAAGACGTGATGGTGCATGCCAAGCTCCACTTCTCTGCACTCACTCTCACACACTCTCTCACACACACACACACACACAAAAGCACAAAAATAACAAAAGTCTTATCAGGATGCATTAATCAGTGCACAATTCATTTACATAATTGCCCCTTTTTTCTTTACACAAAAAACACTGGGAGATAGCCCAGAGCATCCAACTGCAGACACAACATCCATTACTTTCAATCAGAATCCATCAAATTAAGCAAAAACAGAGACCAAGAAGACTCTTCTTGAAAATCCAAGGAAATCCATGTCATTCATTAGTTAAAATCTGACAACAACCAAAACATCAGACAAGACCATGCTTTTGATCTAAACAGATTCAATTTTAAAGCTAGATAAAGCCATACATTTTGCTATGCATTTGCTTTATTTTCCTCTCACCCCAGAGAATGAAGCCTCTCTTGGGTTTTAAGAGCTTTGGCACTTTCCCAGAGAGGTGAAGTGCTCTGAAATCTTCTCATATCCAGCGGAGCCAGAGGTGTCTCCAAGAAAGAGCCGCATTGTCTTTGAAAGTAAACTGGAAAGGTCACAACAAACAGCCTGAAGGCCAGAGAGTTTCCAGAAAGAGACCCCGACAATCACGTGAGTTCCTCATGTGTGATGTGGCACCTCAGCTGATAGAATGCAAAAACGAATGGAATGCGTGCTGACGCTGATAAATATGCTCGGTTCAAGATAAGGAACTGCTGATGAAATAAAAGTCATTAAATTCTCAAGAGAATAGTAAATAAAAGTTATTTAAATGTCTAAATAAAGAGGAAGCCATTGTGCAATTCTCAAAAATGTATTTATCCTTAAGAATGAATTTCAAAACCAGTCAAAAAAAAAAAAAAAAAGGTCATATTTCACCCCAAAATCAAAAGAAGCAAGAAGTTATATTTTGCTTAAATGGTTAGGTTCACCCAAAAATGAAAATAATTTCATTTATTACTCACCCTCATGTTGTTCCACACCCGTAAGACCTTCGTTCATCTTCAGAACACAAATTAGGATATTTTTGATGAAATCCGATGGCTCAGTGAGGCCTGCATAGCCAGCAATGTCACTGAACCTCTCAAGATCCAAAAAACGTACTAAAAACATTTAAAACAGTTCATGTGAGTACAGTGGTTCTACCTTAATATCATAAAGCGACGAGAATACTTTTTGTGCGGCAAAAAAAAAAAAAAACCAAAATAAGGACTTTTCAACAATATCTAGTGATGGCCGATTTCAAAACACTGCTTCGGAGCTTTACGAATCTTTTGTTTTGAAATCGCCCATTGCTAGATATTGTTGAAAAGTTATTTTGTTTTTTTTTTTGGCACACAAAAAGTATTCTCGTCGCGTTGAACCACTGTACTCACATGAACTGTTTTAAATATGTCTTTAGTAGCTTTCTGGATCTTGAGAGGTTCAGTAACATTGCTGGCAATAGAGGCCTCACTGAGCCATCAGATTTCATCAAAAATATCTTAATTTGTGTTCTGAAGATGAACGAAGGTCTTACGGGAGTAGAACGACATGAGGGTGAATAATAAATGACATTATTTTCACTTTTGGGTGAACTAACCCTTTAAAGGCACAATATGTAGTTTTTGGCCACTAGAGGTTGCTTATTAAAAACAAAGGCATAGCTTGATGACGCCTTGATTTTGCGGAATCATGGGAGGTGTTGTCTTCACGTCTACAGCCGGTGGAAAAGAATCGGGACGTGACTCGGGCAGAAATCATGTTCATGGATGAGATTTTTAACGTTATTGTAGTATGAAGCAGAGCAGGGTCGAGTGCTCTGTGAGCAGAAACGAGGCCACTGGAGCGATTGCTAATGAGAGACGAACGCGTCACATTGCTCGAGAGCAGTGGAGCTTTTATTATGCCACAGTCGCTGCTTCCGCTTCTTCCAGTCAAACGTATGTGGGGTAATGCCGCGACATTTTTTATTATATTAGATACATTTGTGTGTTGAAAGTTGTTATAGTGCTACTCTGTGCGTTCGCTCAGCGGCTACTATGAGACACTTGTTGCACACTGCAGTAAACTAGATTGATATTAGTCATGGTAAAACATGGGACTCGCGGTAAATCAAGAAAACAATATTTAAACAGTAAGACTTACTGTGTTGAGCTATATAACATGATTAGTTTTCCGTCGATGAATGTATCCAAACAGTTGTTCACCTGTCTAATAAAACACATAATAAAGCATCTTTGGTGTTTCCATGGTTTCTACAATATAAAACTGGAAATCGAGAGTAATGTGGGTATGATGTCATTGATAGGCGACGCACGGACATGGTCAGTGTCCTGGTTAAAATTGCTTATTTCTCTGGATTTAAACATTCTTGGAAACATTTGGGATAATGTATGTACATTCTGATTGTTCTAATGGTTTTTGGATCAGAAAATCTTACATGTTGTGCCTTTAAATACAAAATCATTGTTAGTGGTCCAGCATTTTTGCTTTGAGATATTTTGACATAATAAAAGGACAAAAAAAATAAATAAATAAAAATAAATTTCCATATGCTTTTTCTAAAACCCTGCCATCCAAAAATATTTATAAAGACTCAAGGTAATCCTGAACATGCAAAGTGATACACACACAGAGATTACCGATTGGCTACTTTCTTTGATTGGAAAATGAGAAGGGAAAAAAAAAAAAAAAAAAAAAAAAGAGACTTTGGTAATTCAATAAAATGTCAGATATAGGCCTACTTTCATTCTTACAACTTAATTTATATACTGTTTATATTTTTTATTGCAAATAAATAAAAGCATTTTTATTTTATTTTAGGTAAAATGGGGGGAATAGAAAAATATAAAATTTAATTACTATAATAAATAATCCAAAAGTGAAATTTTTGAAACCGAGAATTTGGCCAAAAACACCTTTACATTTTCATTATTTTGATGTCACATTGCTATAAATCAATATGTGAAACAGTTAGGGTAAAATATGACGACTCGGACAGTTTCACCTATAAAGGAAACAGTAACACTTTACTATATAAAACTGCTTTTCAGGAGTGTTCGATTTCAGAAAGAACAGTCCTTACACTTTTTACACAGAATCTTTTTGAAGGCTTTACGGAAGTCCCTGTTAAAGATGGTGTAGATGAGCGGGTTCAGGGCACTGTTGCAGTAGCCGATCCAGAAGAAGAATGTAAAAAGTGCATCCGGCACTTTACAAGCCTTTGGACAAATGGCCTGCAAGCTGTAGGTGAAGAAGAACGGGAACCAGCAGACGACAAAAACCCCAATGACGACCGCGAGGACAAAGGTGAAACGCTTCTCGCGGATGATCATGGCTTTTCTCTTGGTGTTCGGAGTTCCTGCTAGTTTCATGTTGGAAGAGGCCAGCTGGCTGCCCTTAGACGTAGCGATGACATTCTGGTAAGGCTGGGTCATTGAGGAAGTCTGGTGTCCGCGCTCCAGCGCCCCCACATTGGAGGTTGTCCCATTGGCATTATGTCCCCCTACTACCTCGACATCCGAGCCAGAGCTTGAGCTGTCCTCTTTGTTGTCCTTGCACCTCCTTGAGCGTTTCATCCGCTGCCGACGTTCTACTGCAGCCTGAGGCTGGTTTATGGCTTCTGATCTGGAAGCAGCCTGATTGGGATCATTCACAGAGTCAACACCTCCCTGGATTTTGCTGCTCTGCACCACCCCTCCCGACGTGACGCTGCCTGCGCCGTCTTTTCTTTGCTCTCCTGGAGGACATCGAGTGTGCTTTTTGGCAATCTGATAGATGCGAACGTACACCAGAATCATGATGAGGCACGGGGCAAAGAAAGACCCGATGGAGGAGTACAAGATGTACCATACATCCTCGTTGAGTTTGCACTCTGGGCCGCACCCATTCTTCTGCTCCTGGGTCTTATTCATGGAGACCAGTGGGGGGAAAGAGATGACGGCGGAAATGAGCCACACAACCACGATGGCGGCCTTGATCCTGCGAGGGGTGCGTTGGGTGGCGTACTGCACTGGCCGGGAGATGGACAGGTAGCGGTCCAGGCTGATGGCGCACAGATGTATGATGGAAGACGTGCAGAAGAGCACATCCAGCGCCAAGATGATCTCGCACCAAAACGATTCGAAGTACCAGTAGCCCATCAGCTCATTGGCCAGGGAGAACGGGATGATCAAGGTGGCCACCAGGATGTCTGCCGCAGCCAGAGACACCAGGAAAAGGTTCTGAGGTCCTCGCAAAGAGCGGCATGTCAGGACAGCGATGATCACCATGATGTTCCCAAAGATGGTGAAGAGCATGATGAGAGTCATTGCGGTGGCAAACACAGCTGTGACTTCAGGGGAATAAGAATTGCATGTACTGAGATTTTCTCCTCCTGGGCTACTGGTGCTTTGAGGGGTCATATTTAAGTTCCAAGGCTAGACAGAGAAGTGCAAAGCAGTCTTTGATGTAGACTTGTATCCTAGCGTAATCCTTCCAAAGACTTTCTTTGCTTTAGAAAATTGCTGAAAGTGAAAGGTGTCTTTATAGCAAAGAATGACATCCTCCAGGTACTTCCTTTGGCAAATCTCAAGAGAGAGAGAGAAAAAAAAAAAAAAAAAAAAACTAATCAAAATAATGCATTTGCATTAAAAGGGGGTCGTGCAGTCCGTTCACTTCAAAAATAAATCCGCAAAATTACTCTTTTTGCAGAGGCAAAAATTCTTAAAGTAAAGCAAAACATGCATAACTGCAAAAACCTGTCATTATTAATAAAAACAATGCGGCATTAACTTACCACAGCATATGCCCAACATCTTTTAGTCACTCAAATTACACAAAAGTCTCGTGTACTGATCTTGTCCAAAAATACGGCAGCGCGCACTTGGAGACACGCACGGACACTAGCGCGTCAAAACAAAATACACATTTTCAGGCAGCAAAAGCTAAGGAACTGAAAATACATAAATATAAAACTAATTTAAACATAACAGTTCCGCGGAGTTATGATTGTCCGAAGAGCTCTGAAAGCCTCTCGATGAGTGAAAAGGCTCACCATCTCCAAACACGCGCACCAGTCATGCCAAAACTACAGTTCCTCAAATACCAACGATTATTAAGAGAAATGATCTTTGCATAAACATTTCCATATCAGAGAAAAATCCACAAAGGAAAGCTCCAGTCTTTAAGACTTTAAATAATTGTTTTTAATATTTTAAAATAGACTTTCTCAGTATCAACTGAATAAAAACAAAGTCCTTCCATTCGTTTCTCAAATTTCTTTTCCTAGACGTTTCACAGAGCTTTGCGCATCGGTCACCGGAATGAACTGACTTGAGTTTATAACTGAGCGCGCCTCTTTGTGTCCCCCCGCCATGACGTCAGGCAGATATACTCATCATGACCTCACGTCAGAATTACTCCTAAACGTCCAGATTTAAGAATTACAATCTTATCAGTTTTCACAATAATAGCTTTGAGTGGCTCAAAAGGAAGTCGCATTTAAAAAAAAAAAAAAAAAAAAAAAAAATTTGGCGGAAAAGCAAGTGAAACCGCAAAGATAACTTCAATTTAACTTCTTTCAACTTGATAAGCGTTCTAAAAACGCGCGAGAAGCCGCAAACAGCGCGAGTGCAGCGATCAAAGTCAACAGCACAGTGCGTATTTACAAAGAAAAACAAAGGAAAGGAAGCGGAGTAGACACTGAAAAATTCCAACCTTTCTAGTATTTACCAGTCCGTTGTTAAAGGTTACGAAGAGTAGGCTACAATTTACTAGAATCACTACTGATGATTTTACAACACAAGACGACGATATCAGATGAACTGCAACACATTCATCTCTCCAGACATGAAAGGGGATTGTAATTAGTACGCTGGTGAAAGTAACAAATTCATTTAAGATCCCAAAAGAAAAACACTACACTGCAATATTCTATAGAATTGGTGTAAATGAAGTGGTCTGTATATCTGTACCTCATACTTCTTTTTGACAACACTTCACATTACTCTCCTCACTGCAAAAAATGCTGTTCTTACTTAGAATTTTTGTCTTGTTTCCAGTCCAAATATCTAAAAATTCTTAGATCAAGAAGCATTTTCTTGACAAGTAAAAATTATTTTCTTGTTTTTAGGAAAAATAAGTCAAAATTAAGTGAGTTTTTCCTTAAAACAAGCAAAATAATCTGCCAATGGGGTAAGCAAAATAATCTTAATCCAAACTGAAAACAAGATTATATACCTTATTTTTGGTTTGATATAAGATTATTTTGCTTGCCCCACTGGCAGATTATTTTGCTTGTTTTAAAGGAAAAACTCACTTAATTTTGACTTATTTTTTCTGAAAACAAGAAAATAATTTTTACTTGTCAAGAAAAATGCTTCTTGATTTAAGAACTTTAAGATATTTTGACTAGAAACAAGACTTTTTGCAGTGCTACTAGAAGAGACAAACAAAGGGGGGAAAACAGTGAACAGTGACTACCACCTACTGGACAAAACTTAAAAATGACATTAAGATCTAGAATTGTGGACTGGAGGACCTGTCAATGTATTCATTTTAAATCCGACAGCAATATAATTGCCATAAATTCACAACAAGCCATCCATATTTTGATTTTCAAACCTTTATTTATCCTCTTAGATTCAGAACTCCTCTGTGATAAAGAAACCATTCGAGACAGTCAAACAGAGCAGTTGGATGAATCATGATGCTGCTCGGTCCTCTTCTGTCTTATCTGAAACGAAGAAAGACGATTAATTCAGGAAGAGAAGCTCCAACTCTCAAATGTCAAAACCATGGTACAATGGCAAGGAAAAAATAAAAAAATAACCACATCATGCTTTTATAGCTACTGCTATCAATCCAGTTCACTTCCTCTCATCAGACTGATCACATCATATCTACATACAGTACGTTTCCTCAATCATATTGCATATCCTGCCTTATTATTCATATATTTCTGGGCGTATGGTAAAAGCACATATTAAGACATACCACAGTGGTACAGCTTCCGGAGCTTTTGCACATCCAGATCACTCAAGTAAGCCCTCTGGCCGATCTTTACCGCGCTCTCTTTGGGCAGAATTGTAGGTTTTCCATTGCTAGAGAAATAATTGCTGCAAAACAGAATACTAGTGAAATGTTTGACCAGCCAAACACACATCATACATATGATTTTACACACTTAAAAGGGTTACGTTTCGACTGGAACACATACTCTCCATAATGCAAAATTGATCCCAGATCATACTTCAGACCGAGAGTGTTCCCTTCTTTCTTCATAAAATTGTCCTCTTTCCCTGTAAATTAAAAAGCAGTCAGTACAACCAATGACCAACTGACTTGTTAATTACTTTACCACCTTTACCAGAACACACATAATTTTAATTTCAATTAACTTTGAAACTAAGAAATGATGGCATAACATTATGACCACCTTCCTAATATTGAGTTGGTCCCACTTTTGCTGCCAAATCAGCCCTGACCCGTCGAGGCATGGACTCCACTAGACCCCTGAAGGTGTGCTGTGGTATCTGGCACCAAGATGTTAGCAGCAGATCCTTTAAGTCCTGTAAGTTGTGAGGTGGAGCCTCCATGGATCGGACTTGTTTGTTCAGCACATCCCACAAATGCTGAATTGGATTGAGATCTGGGGAATTTGGAGGCCAAGTCAACACCTCAAACCATTCCTGAACCATTTTTGCTTTGTGGCAGGGTGGATTATCCTGCTGAAAGAGGCCACAGCCACCAGGGAATACCGTTTCCATGAAAGGGTGTACATGGTCTGCGACAATGCTTAGGTAGGTGGTACGTGTCAAAGTAACATCCACATGGATGGCAGGACCCAAGGTTTCCCGCAGAACATTGCCCAAAGCATCACACTGCCTCCACCGGCTTGCCTTCTTCCCATAGTGCATCCTGGTGCCATGTGTTCCCCAGGTAAGCGACGCACACGCACCCGGACATCCACGTGACGTAAAAGAAAATGTGATTCATCAGACCAGGCCACCTTCTTCCATTGCTCCGAGGTCCAGTTCTGATGCTCACGTGTCCACTGTTGGTACTTTCGGCGGTGGACAGGGGTCAGCATCGGCACCCTGACTGGTCTGCGGCTATGCAGCTCCATACACAACAAACTGCGATGCACTGTGTATTCTGACACCTTTCTATCAGAACCAGCATTAACTTCTTGAGCAATTTGAGCTATAGTAGCTCGTCTGTTGGATCGGACCACACGGGCCAGCCTTCGCTCCCCACGTGCATCAGTGATCCTTGGCCGTCCATGATCCTGCGCCGGTTCACCACTGTTCCTTCCTTGGACCACTTTTGATAGATACTGACCACTGCAGACCGGGAACACCCCACAAGAGCTGCAGTTTTGGAGATGCTCTGACCCGGTCGTCTAGCCATCACAACTTGGCCCTTGTTCACCTGCTGCCTAATACTGTATATCCAACCCTACTAACAGGAGCCGTGATGAAGAGATAATCAGTGTTATTCACTTCACCTGTCAGTGCTCATAATGTTATGCCTGTAATTCCTATTAGAATATCAATTTATCTAGTAGAATATTATTTCAGAGGATTCTACTTGGTACTTTGACCCCATCAGAATTCCATATTATGAAAGGAATTCCATTAGAAATCCTTCAGGATTTTTTGGATAGCAGTGAAATGCTAAATGAAAGTAATATTATGCATACCAGGCACAATGTTCTCATAAACTATAGTGATATGATCACCACGGTCAAAGCGGGAATGCTCATGGTGTAAGCCGAGGGCATGAAGGATCTCGTGGCAGATGTTCCCAACCTTACAGAGTGGCCCAATCAGAACTGGCTGCTCACCCCCCATACAGCCGACGTAAGACGCACACCTTTAGGAAACAGCAAACTAGCCATTTATTTGCATCAGATTACATGTTCAGTGACAGCACTAGATGGAAAAATCTAGTGCTGAAACATACAGGGAAAGTGTCCTGACAAAGACAATGAGTAAATGTCCCAATAAATGCCTTTTTTTTCCCCCCCCCTTTTCTTTTTGTGAAACTAAAATCTGTGACTCACCCATTGCTGTACTCAAAGTGCAAGTAGTCAGTTTCATTAGTATGTGGAAGGAACTGGATGCAGGTCTTCTCAGAGATCATATTTAAGGCTTTAAGAATGTCTTCAGTCCTGTCCTCTGAAGGCCATTAACCACAAACATATACAGAAACTAAACATTATTCCTACATATAAACTTATCAAAAAAAAAAAAGGAAAAGGAAAAGAAAGGTCCTCCAAATTTCAACTGCTTTTTGTAGCAAATGTCTTATTGTGTAAATATTTGTATAACCATAAAAAGATTCAACAACTGAGACATAAACGGAAAATATTTCACAAACATTTGATGAACAGAAATGGAGTAAGTCACCGAACAGTGCTTGGGTCAATATCAAAAGTAGCTTGATATGGGGTAAAATTACCCCATGATTTACTTACCCTCAAGCCATCCTAGGAGTATATGATCTTCTTCCAGACAAACACAGGAGTTACATTAAAATACCATGGCTTTTCAAAGCTTTATAATTGTAGTGAATGGGGCTCAAGATTTTGAAGCCCCAAAAAAAAGTGCATCCATCCATCATAAAAGATCCACACAGCTCCAGAGGGTTAATGAAGGCCTTCTGAAGCGAAGCAATGGGTTCTTGTAAGAAAAATATCCATATATAAAACTAAAATAACTGCTTTCAGGAGACGGCCATACGCAAGTCCATTCGTGCCGAAAGAGTAACCCATGATGTGATGTATGACACAGGATGTAGGAGTAGCTCAAGCTTTGACGCCTCTCGTGGTTCAAACAAATAGGGCTCGGCAACAAACTCAAGGTCCTCTTCTCTTATATTGAAATCTAATTTATCTTTTTAAAAATTCTCATTTTGGATTTCTAATTCATGGCTGGTGTTTTGTTTTGCTATCCTCTGCGCTTCCACATTTGTCATGCATCAGGTCAGAGATTACTCTTTTGGCGCAAGTCGATTTGCGTAGGCCATTTGCCGGAAGATAGTTAGTTTAGTTTATAAAGTTTTAAATATGGAAAAAAAAAACCCATCACTTTATTTCAGAAGGTCTTTATTAAGCCCCTGGACCCATGTGGATATCTTTTATGATGGATGGACGCACCTTTTTTGGACTGCGAAATTTCGCTCCCCATTCACTACCATTATAAAGCTTGGAAGAGCCAGTATATTTTATATATATATATATATATATATATATATATTTTTTTTTTTTTAATTTAACTCAGATTGTATTTATCTGAAAGAAGATAAATACAAAATTATCTTTAAAATACAGTATCTTGAAAAAGGGACCTTTCTTTTTGCCGAGTTCAGATATAATCATTGAAATTACCAGTGGATATGAAGGTATTAGGGTACGAAGGTATAATATTTTGCAGAAAACATACCACCAAACATGAAGAAATCTCACCAAGAACAAAATCAATTTCATAAGGGACTGATAAATGTCCATCCACCCCGGCCCACAGTTGCTTCACTGCGTTCCTGTCACTCTAAAGAAAAGACAGAGTCTGAACCGTGTTAACAGGACAGGGGTGTTTTACACAAACATCAGGTCAGGGCAGGTTGTCACATGTGTTTTAAGGCAAGACACAACAGGTAACTAATAGATATGATATCACCATACTTCACCCCTGTTGATTTAATCACAGTACATTAAGACAATTGTTTTTGTATTAATAAATATGCAAATGAGCACTAAGAACTAATTCACATACATTTTTAGAATAGAAACCGGAGCATTGGAGCCAGGTTCAAAATTCAGATTTAAATAGAGTTAAAGGTTTTTACAAAGGAGATTTTTTTCACCATTCAAAAGGTTTTATACTGGAATAAAACAAGTTTGGTGTATGTAAATGCTGCTGAAGTGGAGATTTCTGGCTCAGCGCATGAGGAAAAAAAAAAAAAACAGCATTTAAAGATATCTTTATGCAATCTACAGATGCAAATAGATAAAGTGCAATAAACACTAAAATGTGTATTATGCATGCTTTCTTTCCACTAGTCTGAATCTGAAATAACACATGCTATCAATGCAAAATAGACCAAAATCTCAAAATGTATTAGTGCGGGGGAAAAAGGTTTACCTGTAGTGTGTTGCCTTAAATGACTACTAGTCCTAGTGTCCTGTATATAGAGAACAACACTGTGAATATAAAAGCTATAGTTTGGGCTTACAGGTAGTAAGAGATCCCCCTCCTGTACAGCGTCATCTCCCTCAAAATCTGTTAAAGACATTGACATATATATATCAGGACTAAAAGTTCTTATGGGTCATGCACGCTGTTGTCTTACCCAGCACTGTTTCACTTGGTCTTCTCAGATGAGGCTGTCCACTCTTCAACGAGTTAATATGTCCTGTGGATAAAATATATTATGTCATATACATTTTTTAGTTCAAGCTTTTATGTATTAAAAAAGAAAAACGTTTTACCTTCATCATACTGTATATCAGAGACCTTCAGTGTATCTACAGGACCTCCCTGCACTTATAAACACAAAAACAGCTTTATATCAACCTATATGCTATAACCATGAGCGTAAATTGAATATATAATGCATTCCTTTAAGAACTCATGAAAGATTTATGTGATTGGTAGAATTAATGTACCTCCACAAAAACACACAACCAGCAAAACGACCCACATCATTTAAAAAAGCCGCTAACTTGTGGACAGAGAAAAATAGAACATGAAACGACTAGGCAAAAGTGTCTTTTCAAACACGTCCTGGATTTGCTAATTATTTGGCCACCTGAGGCTCTTAACTGACAATTAATTCAATGAACCGCCCGTTCACTCTGGCGGAACCAATAACGCTCAGGTTGTAGTTTCATTCTGGATGCTTTTATTGGTGGGACACAGTGATAATATACATGTGAGCGGTGTTTTGTTGTTGACAGCTGATATCTGAAAATCATCTTTTGCGGTGAGTGTGTACAATTAATTTATTAGTTTTATTATTTTGTTACAAGAGATAGACATATACATATATTTACACCACCTATGAATGTTTCATAATGCTTTATCTGCCGGAATATGCAGGGTTATTTTACTGTAACTAGTTTCCTCGTTTATGATTATTCGTTATGATATTCACGCTATTCTGTGAGGCATCTGCATCTGAAATATCCCTTATATATCGACATGTAAAATTTAACCATGGTAATAATAGTTTCTGACAAAGTACTATAGTAATTACAGTTATTGTTAGTGTAAAATCATAATAGATTCGTTTCGGTTTTAAGATTTAATTCTCCTTATTTTATTATAATTTTTGTTATGACTGAATATTTACCGTTTTAACTATGGAATTTCAAAGCACTTTCATGGTAAATAAAATGATATTGCCAAGGCATTTTTATAGTACCAAGGTGCATTTTGAAAACTTTTGTTAGTGTAGTGAGTGTGACTGTGAGTGTTTTATTTTGGCAGAAACTATGGTTACAATAGTAGTAAATGTTTGTTTTCATCTTCTTTAGCCCTTGTGTGCTTAAAATCCTTTACCTCGTTTGGTGTTCCTGGTCAAAAATGACTGGCCTTTTAAATTCCTTGTAAATCTCTCATTATGCTATATTATCACCAAACATTCGATTCAATTTTTTTTTTTTTTTTTTTTTTTGTCAACTTGTTTTCTTTTAATTAACACAGGTTTTGTATTTCCTTTTTGAACTAATTGATGTAGGCCTCATTGATCTGAGCTTATGCACCTCAGTTTTTAAGCAAATAAGTTCACTCAAGTTTATTCATTTTGCAATATGACTCAAGATTTTTAAGTAATTTTTTCTAGGCTAGTTATTTTTGACCAGGAACACCACAAGGGTAAGAATGTTTTCAAAAATGACAACCAAAAAATCACAGATATTTTCTTTGGGAAGTTGTTATACTCTGTGTGAGCAAGTAAGTTTTAGTCCAATTCAGTAACATTAGCTAGCATTTTGGGGAAAAAAAGAAAATCCTGTCAGGGTCAAAATGGCCAGAACACAACGTGAGGGTTAGTGATCATAAACCTGTTCTCTCATTCTAACAGAACTCAAAATGACGAGGTGGGCCCGAGCGAACAACGTCCATAAAAACAAAGCAGCAGATGCCACACCATGGAAGCAGCTGAAGGCGAATGGGAATGCTGGAGTATCAGTAACAAGCCGCGGTGACCGACACTTCCAGCGGGGAGCAGGCGTAAAGAAACCCAACCCGAAAAAGGAGAAACGAGAGCATGACAGTGACGACGTGAATGGATTTATGGAGTATTTAAAGCAGACCGGTCAGACGCTGCAGAAAAGGAGGCCTGCGGACCGGGACCTGAGAGAAGAAGTGGCAACGGCACTGAAGAAAGACCAACGACGAGAGAACAGACGGATAAAGAGGCAAAACGTTAAAAAGAATAATATGGTGAGGATTTGAATGCATGTAATATGATTGTAGATGAATCTTTATATAAAATAACCACATACAGTCTACTCCAGAATTATTGGCACTCTTGTTAAATATGATCAAAGGGGGTTTTGAAAATAAATCTAAATTGTTTATCCTTTTGATCTTTCATTCAAAAAATTCACAAAATTCTAACCTTTCATTTAAGTAAAACAATTGAAAATGGGAGAAAATGTTTTTTTCTAGTTCCCGTTGGTCACAATTATTGCACCCAATTATTGCAACGTCCTTTTCCCAAGATAACCGCTCTAAGTCTTCTATAATGCCTGATGAGTTTGGAGAACACCTGACAAGAGATCAGAGACCATTTCTTCATGCAGAATCTCTCCAGATCCTTCAGATTCCCAGCTCCATGTTGGTGCTTCTTCTCTTCAGTTCACTCCACTCATTTTCTTTAGGGTTCAGGTCAGGGGACTGGGATGGCCATGGCAGAAGCTTCATTTTGTGCTCAGTGACACATTTTTGTGTTGGTTTTGATGTTTGTTTGGGATCATTGTCCTGATGGAAGATCCAACCACGGCCCATTATTGGATTTCTAGCAGAAGCAGTCAGGTTTTGATTTTTATCTGTTAGTATTTGATAGAATCCATGATACCATGTATCTGAACAAGATGTCCAGGACCTCCAGCAAAACA
Source organism: Ctenopharyngodon idella (assembly GCF_019924925.1). NCBI lineage: Eukaryota > Metazoa > Chordata > Actinopteri > Cypriniformes > Xenocyprididae > Ctenopharyngodon > Ctenopharyngodon idella. Next base: position 44,912,133 of record NC_067229.1, read on the forward strand.
AATAGTTCCACAACATTAAAGATCCAGCAGTATATTTAACCGTGGGCATGGGGTACTTTTTATCCATGTGTGCGCCAAACCCATCTGGTGGGTTTGCTTATTAAAGTTTCATCTGACCATAGGAGCCGATTCTGTTTGAAGTTCCAGTTGTGTCTGAAAACTGAACATGCTGGAGTTTGTTTTTGGATGAGTGAGGAGAATTTTTCCTGAAACCCTCCTGAACAACTTGTGCTGATGTAGGTGCTGTTTGATCCTTTTTTTTTTTTTTTTTTTTTTTTTTTTTTTTTAAATATATAGACTTTTTGACCCCAAAACTCAACTTATCTCTGCAATTTGCCAATAATTGTGGCCAACATGTATTGGAGAAAAACATTTATTTCATAATGTGAGTTTTCCCCCACTTTCAATTGTTTTACTTCAATGAGAGGTTAGAATATTTTTTTTTTTTTTTTTTTTTTTTTTTTAATAAAAGATCAAAGGGATAAACAATGCAGATTTATTTTCACAGCTGCCTTTGCTTATATTTATCAAGGGTGCCAATAATTCTGGAGTTGACTTGGAGTTTCCACCAAGGAATTAAAAAAATAAAAAAATAAAAAAAATAAATGGTAATTGCGACCTTTTTATCTCACAATTCAGATTATGAGTTTATGTCTAAGGAGCCCCACACATGACATACGGACGTACGTGTGTGTGTGTATATTATATTATATTATATTATATTATAAAAAATCTTGTGGCCACAAATTAAGAATTCGCTCTCTTGTTTTACTAATTCGTTTCCTCGTTTTGGTTAATTCGTGGCCGCGGGTTAATTTTGCTCCATGACTTGCAGATTCCTACCCTCCATTTTAGTAAATCGTGGCCAGCCACGTTGTACTAATTCGTTCCCTCATTTTGATTGAACTAAAACAAGGGAATTAATTATTACAACGTGGCCATGAATTAGTAAAACAAGGGAATGAATTATGTCGTGAGCATGATTTACTTAAAACGAGGGTACAAATTAGTAAAATATGCTGACGAATTAGTAAGTTGTGGGAATGAATTGTTAATTTGTGGCCACCATATAGATATATAAACTCAGAATTGAAAGAAGAAATTTCACAATTCAGATTTTTTTTTTTTTTTTTCTTTAAAAAAGTTGCCTTTTTATTTTGGCTTTTTTGTGGCAGAAACAAACAAAAAAAACAGATTTGCGAGGCATAAATTTAGAATTCTGTGAAAAAAGAAGTCAGAATTGCAAGATGTAAACTCAGAAATCTAAGGGAAAAAAGTCAAAAGTGCTTGATGTAAACTCAAAATTCAGAGTGAAAAAAAAAAAAAAATCAGATTTGCAAGATAAAATGTCGTAATTACCTTTTTATTCTGGGGCAGAAACAAACTTTCATACATTATGCTCACTTTTTCGATCTAGATTTGCTTCAACTGTAGGAAGCCTGGTCACGGGCTCGCCGACTGCCCGGAAGCAGATAACGATGAAGAGATGGGCCGCGGTATTTGTTATCGCTGTGGTTCCACTGAACATGAGATCCAGAGATGTCGCGCTAAAGTGGATCCTGCCATGGGTATGAATTGAATGAGATGTCTAGACACCTAAAATGTACCTGCAATGATTTATCACATTAATGTTGCTGTTTTCTAGGTAACTACCCATACGCCAAGTGTTTTATCTGCGGTCAGACTGGTCATTTGTCCAAAGCCTGTCCTGACAACCCAAAAGGACTGTATGCTGCAGGTCAGTGATTTACCTGTTTAACTCTATAAAGCCTAACGTATCATTTGATATGCACACTTAAAAGTTTGCTGTAAAAAAAACCTGTTGTACACAATCTTCTGTCTTTTGATAGTTTACACTAGTTTTTTTTTTTTAAGCAAAGTAAAATGCATTTTAGTATAATTGTAAAAAAAAAGTCCACCTTCAGGTCATGTGAAAATTTTTTTTTTTTTTTTTTTTTTTTTATAGAAAAAAATCATGTTGAGTATCAAATATCAGGCTTTTGATGAATGTTTATGTGTTCATCTGTCAATAGTAATTACATTGTTTTTCCCCATAATAAAAACTACAGAGTTTGATCATAAAACTAAGCATTTAAATATAATTTTACTAAGACATCTTATTGGGAGATATGGTGGAAACTGATATTTATATGCATTTTATGTAAGTAGTCTGCTATACTGTTATAAAGATCTCTTTGACATTACAAACTATCAGAATTTCATCTTACTTTTTGGTCATAAATAACATCTGCACCAAATTGCATATTTTTGCTCAAAGACCTTTGAATAAAACTGAGTTGTTCATTTTCTCCTTGATTTTGAGCACCATATTCTCCTATTTCATATGAGCCATAAAATCTGATATATCAAATATGATACTCCAAAAAAAAAAAAAAAAAACCACACATGCAAACTTTTAATATTTGGACTAAAGCTTCAATAATCTGCTCCATTTCAAAAGATTGGATTATTTCTTATTTCATATGTCAGCATTCATATGAATGCTAACACTGGTGTTTGTTCATGTGGTGTTTTGTTCCTGTAGGCGGTTGCTGTCGTGTTTGTGGCTCAGTAGAACACTTTCAGAAGGATTGTCCTGAACACCAGAGCTCAAGTGAGTCTCAATGTGACCACATCCACTGGAATATTTGTATCAATGGAAACATACATTAAGCTCAAATTTATTTTTTTTGCAGCCAGTTCCATCACTCTTGGCCGGCTGTCCAATAGAATTAGCGCTGACCACGAGGAAGTACATGTGCCTGTGAAGAAAGTGCAACCCAAAAAAGACAAGGTGGTGGTGTTCTGATCCACAGCTGTTGAAGGGAAATCCAGAATTGGACCATTTAACCAATCATTTCTGCAGTCGCGGGGTCTTCGCCAAAGATTCGCTGTCTGCCATGGATGTTTTAAACACAAAAGTGACTCTTCCTGTTCTGAGACTATTTACTGCTGTTAAAGATTTGTGATGAAATGGCCTGAGACTTGTGGACATCACATATATGCCTAATTTAAAGGAATAATTGACCCAAAAATGACATTTATCCCATAATTTACTCACCCTCAAGCCATCCTAGGTGTAAATGACTTTCTTCTTTCAGCCGAACACAATCGGAGTTATATTAAAAAATATCCTGGCTCTTCTGAGCTTTGTAATGGCATTGAATAGTGCCCGAGTTTTTGAAGCTCTGAAAAGTGCATCTATCCATCATAAAAGTAATCCATACGACTCCAGTGGGTTAATAAATGCTTTCTGAATGTTTTTTTTTTTTTTTGTAAGAAAAATATCCACATTTAAAACATTAAAATCACTGGCTTCTGGCAACAGCCTTACACACATTCATGAGAGTTACGTGGTTTTTGCAAAAGATGTCTTTTTTTTTACCTAAGCACAAATTACAGTTTATAAAGTTTTAAATCCATAAAGATTTAGATTCAATGCCATTACAAAGCCGGGAAGAGCCGGGATATTATTTAATGTACCTCTGACTGTGTTCGGCTTAAAGAAGAAAGTCATACACACCTTGGATGACTTGAGAGTGACTAAATTATGGGATGATTTTAATTTTTGGGTGAACTATTCCTTTAATTATTATGAATAATTATGGACTCTGTGTTTTCATTGTTCAAGAAAGATAGAGAGAATTTGAATATGAAAAACAGCATTTATTTACAAGACCCTCTGTACAAATATTCTCTATAAAAGAGAGATATTAAGTGTTTTTTCTGTGTTGGTATATTAAATTTATAAGAACAATTTTATGCTTTTTATTTTCTAGCAAAACTTTTGCATTCCCCCAAGAAACGTGTAAGCTATAACGATAACACAGGGAAACAATATTGGAATCACTTTCAGAAAGGTTTTTCCCAGCTGATAAATAAGAACATGAAATGAACAAAAAATAAAATTCTGTCATTAATTACTCACCCTCATGTCATTTCAAACCCATAAGACTTTCATTTATCTTCAGAACACAAATGAAGATCTTTTTTTGATGAAATCTGAGAGCTTTCTGTCCCTCCACTGACAGCTACGCAACTACTACTTTCAAGCCCCAGAAAGGTAGTAAAGACATCGTTATAATAATCCACATGACTCCAGTGGTTTAACCTCAATTTTATGAAGCGAAGTGAGTGCTTTGTTTGTGCAATAAAAATTAAATGTATAATTTACTTCATTTTCAAAATATTAATCTCTAACGTATTCACAAGAGCACCATGAAACGTGTTGTGTTGACATGAGAGCAGATGTTGCGTGAACGCCCTTTGAGATTAATATTTTGTAAAGTGGAAAGCACTCACCTCGCTTCATAAAATTGAGGTTAAACCACTGGAGTTACATGGATTACTTCTATGAAGTCTTCACTACCTTTCTGGGTCTTAAAATATTGGTAGTTGCGTAGCTGTCAATGGAGAGAAAGAAAGCACTCAAATTTCATCAAAAAAAATCTTCATTTGTATTCCTAAGATGAAAAAAAAAATCAGAAATTAGAACGACATGAGTGTGAGTAATTAATGACAAAACTTTAATTTTGAGGTGAACTAATCATTTAATCGTGGCAGTCTTTATTGTAACCTTAAATGTAAAAAAAATCCTATAATCACAATGTTGCACATCAGAACACTGTGGTAAGCACATCTCTCTCCAAAAAAGAAATGCAGGACATTGCCGTCTCTTCCATAGATTTGGACCAGCCCGCTAAGTTTCCCTCCACATAGGGCAGCACTCCAGAGGTCACCTGGTTGTAGTATGACACCTAGAAGAGCAGCCAGAAATGTTCAGATTCAGCAGGAAAGTGTTTAATTGTTTTTATTGAGTTTCAGACGTTATAGTTGGTACCTTGCAGGTTGAATAACCCATTTCGTGAACGAGGAATCCTGCACATTTAGCTTCGCTCCGAATGGAGTTATCCTCAGGTGGAACTGTTGCCACGGTGACGGAGCGGAGCGCTATGACATAAGGGTCTCTGTGAGGATAAAAATACAGTTTGAGCTTCACATTAAAGATATGTTCATCCAAAAAAAAAAAAAAGAATCAAGTCATGTTAGCAGTGGAATCATACCCATTTTTGCAGGGTTGCCTTTTTGACAACAGGATCACAAAATCCCGACTTTTGCCTCCATTAACTGTGGCGCATTTAATGTGATAAATGGTTTCCTCCTCATCTGCTTTCTCCACCTCTTCACAGCTCCTGGAGGAAAAACAGAAGCATGCAGATGATGAGAAACACAATTTTATATGTGATTGCAAAACTTTTAACACAATAAATTTAAGATAGAGGGATACAGATAGCCTACAGATAGTTTTTGTCCCACTGTGGCCGTAACCGCAGGTCGGAGAGCAGCGAGAAAGCATGAAAAGCCATCGTTTTAACCTCCATCTCAACTTTTAAACACAGCATATCTGCTTCCTCGTGCACGTAAACTGCTACCTGCAAAAACACGCAAAGTTATTTAAGCACTTTATATAATTTCTAGGCATATTTAGGTGCATCAAAAAAAAAGAAACATAATGATGACCTTATCGTTGATGTTACTGGCCTCCCAGCCCCGTTTTCCAGCTAAGACTGTGAGAGCTGCCACGTTGTTATACCCCAAATACACCTGCAGAGGGCAGAGATGTTATGGGATGTTACAGAAGGTTTGTCCTGATTAAAGGGATAGTTCACCCAAACATGAAAATAATCCCACGATTTACTCACCCTCAAGCCATCCTAGGTGTATATGACTATCTTCTTTCAGACGAACACAATCAGAGTTATATCCTGGCTCTTCCAAGCTTTATAATGGTAGTCAATGGGGCTCAAGATTTTAAAGCCCATAAAAGCACATCCACCCATCATAAAAGTAATCCATACGGATTCATAGTCATATATTATCCTAGGATGGCTTGAGGGTGAGTAAATCATTTTCATTTTTGGGTGAATTATCCCTTTAAGGACAATGAGTATGTTTGGAATTAGCATTATGTAGTTGTGCAGTATGTACACTGTTAAAGGAGCTTTTCTTACTTTTCTTACATACAACAATGTGAAGAACTAGAACACATGGGCTGCGTCCGAAATCGCATACTCTCTGAGTAGGTACTTCTTTTGAATAAGTGAATACTTTGGGACCACTAAAAAAGTATGTTCTCTATGTAGTATGAATATCATCTGGACATACTACATCCATCATGTTGCCACTGTCACATGACCTACCAATGTCTGTTGCGTCGCTTCACTAACATTCACAAATCCTCTCTCGTGGCCTCATGGGATAGTAAAGTATCCATCAGATGCACAATTGAGGAAGAAGTAAGTCATCTGGTGTTTTTTCACCTACTGTTTTACAAGTACTGTGAATTCGGATATACTACTCTTTTCATTTGTAGGGAAGTATGCGATTTTTGGTGCAGCCATTGTGTGGAAACCAGTATCCCACAATGCAATGCACTAAACTTGACCCTTCATTTCATGTGACTAATTAACTGGAAATTATATCAATCGTGATTTTTAGTCTTTTTCTTGACGTATTTATTTGATCAGATTTCCAAAAGTGACATTTTTACACAAAAGTGACCACTGAATTCAAGTTAGTCAGTTAGTTAGCTACCTACCTACCTGATTACTTCTGTCCCAAGGCACGGAAATTGGTCCCTCATCTCTTGAGTACAGAATGTGTTTTCTGGAAAAATAAATTTGGTACGTTTCCTAAACAATTTGGTATGCTTCAAAAAATAAATAAATAAATAAATAAAATTATGTACAAAAGGTACCTGGCCATGCGAATTCTCTTCCTGACAATAGCACCAAGAAATCGTCTTTCTCCATCCTGAAAAAATTAAATGATATGATTTATGTGGCTTTAGTGAGGGTCAGAGCTATTATATATATATATATATATATATATATATTAATATTAAGTGTGCTATCATGTTGTTGAATGTGTAGATAACTCACAAGAGTTGTGTAGGTGACGTCAGGAAAAGTCTGTCGCTCACCATCATGTCCTGGGATGTAATAAATCATGGAGGCGCTGTTGATGTGTCTTGGTGTCCCCTCATTCCACTCCTCACAGTTATACGCCTCCACCCGAACACCCACCTCCACACTGATGCGCAGAATAGGAGAACAATGTATTCAAAACATACCTCAGTTTATTATATAATATATAATATTGCTAAATCATATTTTTTATTTTGTATTTTGAGACAATTTTATGTTACTAATTAATATTTATGTATTGACAATTTAATGCATGAAAAGAAGGTCATTTTGTTCAGGATTGCCCTTCTATAGCAGTCAGGTTTATGTAGCTACTGCACCTGGTCTGAAAGGCATTATTGACCATGGCTTTGAACACCAGTCTGTCGCCGACACTGGATGGACCTCGGAAGCGGAACATGTCCACAGCTCCGAGAGAAGGATAGTAGCCACACAAACGACTAGAAAAACAAAACACATATACAAGATGAAAAACACATACATTAGTCCCAGTAAAGAACTACACTACCCATAATCCCAAGGAGAGATGTTGCCTTTACCACAGCAAGGTAAAATCCACTCCCATGAAGCATTTTGAATGATGTCAGAGTTTGGTTCATGGGTTAGAATAAATAATACAAGACATTTTTCAAATAAAATCGATGTGAAAAAATGCTTCCGGAACCAACGCCTGTCACTGTTGCACTATGATAACACCTAGCATAAATGCGCAAGCATACCTGGCTGCAACTGTAGCCACATTCTCCATCCAGGCCATGATCTGTCCTCCAAACGTGTTTCCATGGTGATTGGCGTGTGGCGGCAGGACCAGCTCGATGCTCTCAACCCGTGTGAGCTCGGTCGACACCACGGGTGCCTTGGGTTTCCTGCTGCACAGTCCTGAAATGCCAACAGATTTTGATCAACAGCAGCAACTTTTTGGATGGACGTGCACACTGACTCGTGACTGAAACTTTTGATCCCATTGCCAAGTTCTGGTTGTAGCGGATCTAGTTGAGTCTCGTATCTGTCCTCTGGCTGACTCTGTCGAGGGATTCCTTCCACTGGAGACTGAGTGCGTTTGGGAGGTGATTTTAATATCAAATGTTGCACCGGTTGTTCTTTTATAATTTATTACCACACAACCTATGAAGTTTGTTTTATGGTGAAGTTATTAGAGTACAACCCCCTGAAGTAACCTAATGGTGTGACATAATAGCTCATAGGCTACATGAGAGTAAAAGTAATCCATATGACTCCAGTGGCTTAATAAATGCCTTCTGAAGTGAAGCAGTGGGTTTTTGTAAGAAAAATATCCATATTTATTTAAAACTTTATAAACTATAATCACTGGCTTCCGGCAACGCACATTCATGAGAGAGTCGAGTTCAGGCAGTTCAGGTGACCTCTGACCCGACATATGACGTAGGACGTATGACATTCATGTGGTTTGGCATTTTTCTTTAAAACTGACAGTTTTGGGAGACCTGATTTCGAGGGAGGACCTGATTTGTCATGACACCAGCGTTTTGTTTTGCTTTATCCTCTGCGCTTCCGTGTTCGTCAGTTCTCACCTAAGCTTACACTACGCCTACATCCTACAGATTACTTTTATGATGGATGGATGTGCTTTTTGGAGCTTCAAAAACTCAGGCACAATTCAATGCTGTTACAACACTGGGAAGAGCCAGGATATTTTTTAATATAACACCGATTGTGTTCGTCTGAAAGAAGAAAGTCATATATCCCTAGGATGGCTTGAGGGTGAGTAAATCATGGGATGATTTTCATTCTTGGGTGAACTATCCCTTCAAGTAAAGCACTAACCCTTGTCTTGAAGGTTGTAATAGTCCTTCATGAGGTTCCTGAAGGCCTCTTCATTGTAGAGACGGAGCCGTCGTCTCTCTGAAGCTAGTGAATGTTCCAGAATTTCCTCTACGGAGCCCTGAACATCCAAGGGTCTCAGAGACACCTGAAGAATCATGAATGAATATTTAAGAATAATTATATTTTACATATATCAAAAAGTCAAAGCTTGAGAGAAAACGTTGTTTCAAGGCACATGTAATATGACTTTCTTTTTGGAGCCGATCAAATGTTCCGGTCTTGAATTATTTGTGATCATGTGTCGCTGTTCTCTCTACATGTCACATTAATATTTAGCTATTTGAGAATTCCTACAAAGATGTTATTTTACTAGTATACAGCGGCAAAATTAGCTGGGTTTTGATGAAAAATTTCAAACTAAAAGTAATAAATCAAATGCAACGTTAAGATTTTTACTTGGTATTTTAAAGCAATATTCTATATACTAAATTTAATGTCTGCAGCTACAAAAACGGTCAATATTCATATTAAATGAAAATATTTAAGAATCTTCTTAAACCACACGTATGATTTAATTCTTTGTAATCCATACCGATGCTAAAAATGTCAAATTTTACAACTGTAATCCACGTTTGTCCTTTTTTTTATCATTAGTGTTTTACTTTAGTTAAGCTAATTAAGTATTTACTTAATCAAATGTGAAGCTTAAAGATGTCCAAAAATGTCATAATTTAATTTGTTTATAACAAAAAATACAGTACTATTATTCAAAAGTATGGGATTGGTCAGATTTTTTATTTTTTTTTTGCTCACCGTGGCAGAATTTATTTGATCAAACATACAGTAAAACAGTAATGTTGTAAAATATTATTACAATTAATAATAACTATTTTCTATTTTATATATTTTAAAATGTAATTTATTCCTGTGATCAAAGCTGAATTTTCAGCATCATTACTCCAGTCTTCAGTGTCACATGATCCTTCAGAAATTATTCTAATATGCTGATTTGATGCTCAAGAAACATTTCTTCTTATTATCACTGTTAAAAATGGTTGTGCTGCTTAATATTTTAGTGGAAACAGTGCTACTTTTTTTCAGGATTTTTTTTTTTTTTTTTGATAAATATATAGTTCAAAAGAACAGCATTTATTTGAAATGTATATTTTTTTTATATTATTAATTGTCTTTGCTGTCACTTTTGATTAATTTAATGTGTCCTTTCCTTGCTGAATAAAAGTATTATTTTCCCAAACTTTTGATCGGTGGAATACTTAGATCTGAGTGTGCTTAATAGGGTAATTTCCCTTAAATTCTAGGGTGCATTCTTTGCAGAGCAGTTTCTTCACCTTTTGTGTTCCTGTCGGTTTGGCGACGAATGTGGAGAAGGCCACGCAAACCCTCTTCGTGACCCCGCTGAGCACCTCCTGTACTGTTACATAGATGCCCACCTGATAAAACAGTGGCCTGATCAGACACTGGGATGCATTATAGTTATTCCGTTAATATTTAATACTGTAAATGCGTTTCGTCTGGTTTTACCTCCATACTCGTGTTGAAAGCCCTGTTAACTCTGGCTTTTATATTGATAACCTGCCCAACCCTGAAATATAGATAGATATGATATGATAAGAGATAAATGTACCACATAACATGAGATACTCCTGGAACAAAATTTGCTAACTCTAAACATGACCTAAAAAGGCCCGTTCACATCAAGGACGATAACTATAACGATAACGATAAAGATATAGTTCTAAAAATCATTCTAAATATAAAAGAATAGCAGAGTCTACACTACAACTATAACGATAACGGTACAGATAAACAATATCGTTGGAATCACTTTCAGAACGATTTTTTTCCAGCTGATAGACGATAAAAACACTGACAGCCAATCAGAATCCATCCTGCTTTAACAAGCACGAGCATTTAAAGCGGCAGACGACAAAACTGCAGCGTGCGTTGGTGTGTGGATGCTAATATAGTTATCGTTATCGTTAAATTTATGATTATAGTTATCGTTCTTGATGTGAAGAGGCCTTAAACCTATCTCTAAAATCTGATAGATGTTGTTTCATGACTATCAAGGATAGGTAAGGGACACATTACCTTACGGTCTCTTCAAACTGGATATCATCCATGGAAGCCGTTACACACGCCATTCCTGCATGTCTTTCAGCTTAAAGGAAGAGATGAAGAAAAAAGACAGAGAGATTTATAACACGGACCACTACCTATATGAACCCTCAAAGATGGTACACACGTTGTTTTTACATTGTTCAACTTTGCATGTCACTGGTATTTATATTTCATGTGTGCAGAACTGGAGCAGAAACAGGAAGGAGATGAAGAGGACATGTGTAAATTATTAATGTGTGTCTTCCTCAAGCCCCCTTTTCTTCCATCAATGGTGGACACAAATGGATTCATGCAATATTTGAGGGTGAAGGGTGTATGGATGCTAGTTACCTTCCTTGTTCATAGTCCAAAGGTGACAGCTTATCTCAACCTACTCTGATGGCTTGATAACACACAAGGTTGTTTTGGAAAAAGGGGCCAGTGGAGTAAACTTGTATAATTTTTATATTCTGAGAAAGGTATCATTAACGTCACTATTGATTCCTGTAATGTTTAATCCGATAATTTGTTGTTATATATAACAACTTAAAATAGTAAATAATATTTAATTTAAATTTATTTTAATATTTCACAATTTAGAATAATTGAATAATAGTAAATAAATAATTTATTTAATGGATTATTTTAATATTTATTTAATTATTATTAAATAATTATTTTAAATATTATAATTATATAATAAATTATTTTAATATTTAATAATATTCATTTACAATAATACATATTTAAATGATTTAAGATGGTTAAATAATAATTATAATACTCAAATAATAATAAGATAAAAAAAAAAACAGATTTCCAGTCAAAGAGATAAATCTGAATTTTACTATATAATTCTATGAAGGCTTATATTTTTAACTGATGTCGTAATAGCAACAAACTATACATTCAGACTGAATGATTCCACTCAGTTGGTCTACAGGTTATGAAGATGCTTGAAATATTAAATATCAACAGAATTATAAAAAAATATTAAATTAATAAACACCACAACCAACATGATCTTCTATTCCAGTTCTGAAATGGGAATGGTCTGATTTTTTTTTACTTCAAAATAGTTAATTTGGAATAAATCTCACAAATGTTAATGTCGAAATGAAAAGTCACGATATATAAGAGCGTAACCATTCAATAAATGTGTTTAAGGGAATCAAACGAGCAACCTTCTGCATGATTACCAACCCTGAACTCCTCTACAGTCCCACAGTCCCACTCACCTGCCAGACAAGCGATAGTGTCTATCCACTTCAGCAGCTGTCCTGCACCCAGTTCTCCCTGGTGGTTGGCATGGCAGGGCAGGATGGACTGGCACATCTGCACTGCTACCGGGCCAGACCCATTCCTCTGTCCTTTCTCATGGGATCCGTCCGTATCTAACACTCTTTTTGACCAGTTCTGATCCATGAAGCCTTGTTCAAAGATGTGGAGTGTTGAAATGACAGGAGGTCAGTCTGTTCCTGGGCTCTTATCAAGGCAGGCGCCAGGTGACCTCAACTCTTGCCAACTAAGACCATGTGATGTGGACCAAATGGCCGAGCTGAATACCTGAGCTACTACAAGCTGCAGGACACCATGTCTCTGCACAACAATCACTCCTGTGCTGCAGTCCCTTTTATGACACATGGATTGTGATGTAATCACCATGTGTGTGTTTTATTAAGAGCCATAAAGCTGCTGAGTGTGGACTGATGTAATATACTGTACGATGGCAGAACTGAGTTCTGTTGCACCAAAACAGCAAGAAAGACACCAAGAACAAAAAATATAATGCATGATAACCAATGTTGGGGGTATTGCATTACAAGTAACTTGAGTTACGTAATCAGATTACTTTTTCAAGTAACTAGTAAAGTAACACATTACTTTTTCAATTTACAGTAAAATATCTAAGTTACTTTTTCACATTTATTGACTGACAGCTCTCTTGTCCACATGTTGAGACCTTTACTGGCTGTCAATGTTTTATCACTCATAAGATAAAAAAAATCACTCTGAAAATGATATGGACTCCACTATTTAGAGTTATAGCCCGTTCACACCATGAGGATAACTATAATGATAAGAGCGAACAAACTGTGTTAGAGTTGCGACGCAACAGCTTGAAGCGGTCTACGCTGGACATGTCAAAGCGACCATTGCAAATCAAATTTTCCTTTGTCATGCAAATTTTGATTTAGTTTTAGTCAGTCGGTGCATCCGCACTCGCGTACTGAGTAGATACTACATTTGAATTTGAGCTTACTTTGCGACTATTAAAAATGTATGTTCTGCATAGTATGAATGTAATCTGGACATACTACATCCGCCATGTTGTCATTATCACGTGACCTACCAGCATCAGTTGCGTCGCTTCACCTATGGCCTCATGGGATAGTAAAGTGTCCATCGAATGCACACTTCAGGATCTTGCCGGAAGTAGTAAGTCGTCCAGCGACTTTCCGCCTACTGTTTTTCGAATACTATGAATTCAGACGTACTGTTGGTGTACTGATTTTCGCATACAATATCGTAGGGAAGTATTTGATTTCGGACGCAGCAATAGTTTTTTGACTAAAATGCCATTTAGTTTTAGTCGTATTTTAGTCTTCTGAATTTTTTTAGTTTAAGTCTAGTTTTAGTCGACTAAATCTACTGTAGATTAAATCTAAAATCTAATGGGTTTAGTTAAATTGTAATGCATCAATTAAGCTTTTCTCTAAAATGTCCATACTCATTATATACAGTCAAACCAAAATTTATTCAGACACCTTGAACATTTCATTCATTAATACAGTTTATTCACTATAGTTTAAAAAAAATGGTAATAAAAAATGACAAGATCTCAGAGTTAAACTGTCAGAAAAAAATAATCTTAATTATGTCAGATAACACTTAAGCAAAACATGGTCAGGTCAAAGTGTCTGAATAATTTTTGGTTCAAAATTTTTATCAATTTTACTGGTACAATATGTCACAGTTTACTTTATTTTGCTATCCTCACTTACATAAATGACATATATGGTGTCCTGCACCTACTAGTAAAAAAAATATAAGAAATTATATTTAGTGTCTGAATCATTTTTGGCTTGACTGTACTCCTGGAGAAAACATCTATTAACCCGTTAATATGAATGATAATAAGGTATGAACATGCAATAGACAGATTTAACTGCTGTGACATATAACATGTCTTTATTTATCTTAAAATTAATTAAAACTACTTCTCATTAACAAGAACATGGACTTTTAATTAATGATGCAGTCTTCATATAACAACTTGCATAAAACATTCTTCATTCTTTCAAGCAGACATTTATTTGCATAAATTAAATATAGATGAATCCTTATTAAAGCTATTAAAGTTATTCAATCAAGAACACTGAGTGATTTTTTTCTTTTTCTTTTGTTGTTTGATTAACACTAATTACAGACAGCAGCAGGTTTATTAGGCTGCTGTCACTTTAAGGCTGAATGCAAGGATCCAATACACATCCCATATTCTCACAACTGTTTACGTTAACTTAAGACATAACAGAGTTGGTTAACGTGAATACTCGCCAGAATGGACATTTTGACATAATTTTTGTGTGTATTTGTTCAAGTTTGAAAAGATGCAAAAGAGATCTCAATTCAGTACTTGGGCGGTGTCTAGAGGCGGCTTTGTGTGTGCGCACAGACAACTGTACTGAATTGAGCTCTCTTTTGTGTCGTCAAGCTTTTTCAGATTTATCTATATGCTCTTCTCTTTCTCCCAGATGTTTACATTTTTGAATGTTTTATGAGACATGCAGCAAGTGTATGCCAGTTTATGTCCCGCTGGGTAGATCAACACGTTACAATTCAAATGTGCGCATCAAATCTTTCTGACTGGATCTCTTCCCAAATCTTCCCTCCCTAACATATTCATCTTGTTTTTATTTATTGATGAAAATGTCAAAAGGTTTTTGTCATTCAAAACTGTTTTTTTATTTAGTTATAGTCTCGCTTTCGTCATTGGAAAAAAGTTGTTGACGAAAATGATGGCGAAAAATATTCGTCAATGAAATTAATACTGGTGTCAGCAGCGCAAGTGCTTAAAGTACCTCAGAAATATAACAGGGCATCACACGACAAATCCCCGATAGTAAACTAATGCCGTTTCATTTCTGACGTACTCCAATTGCTTGCGCTACTTCTGACATGAAGGACAAATGGATTTGCAACAGTCTCTTCGTCAAGTCCAGTGTAGACAGACTCCAGCTGTTTCAGCGTGGAGCTTTAAATACTCAAACTCTTTATATTAGGGTGGGTTCTGATTGGCTTTTAGAGGTTATGTCATTCATCAGCTGGAAAAATCATTCTAAAAAAGGCCTGTTCACACAATAACTACAAAGGTTTAATAATCACTCTATGAAAATAGGGAAGTCCACATCACAGTGGGGGAAAAAAAAAAAAGAACGATAAAAACATTGCCAACCAGAATCCATCCTGCTTTATAGAGCTTGAGGATTTAAAGTGGTGAGTCACTGTAACTGCAGCACATGATTACAATAAACAGATAACTATATTAAAGGAACACTCCACTTTTTTTGAAAATAGGCTCATTTTCCAACTCCCCTAGAGTTAAACAGTTGAGTTTTACCGTTTTCGAATCCATTCAGCCGATCTCCGGGTCTGGCGGTACCGCTTTTAGCATAGCTTAGCATAGTTCATTGAATCTGATTAGACCGTTAGCATCTCGCTCAAAAATGACCAAATTGTTTCGATATTTTTCCTATTTAAAACTTGACTTTTCTGTAGTTACATTGTGTACTAAGACCGATGGAAAATTAAAAGTTGCGATTTTCTAGGCCGATATGTCTAGGAACTATACTGTCATTCCGGCGTAATGATCAAGGAACTTTGCTGCCGTACCATGGCCGCAGCAGCCGCAATGATATTACGCAGCATCTCTCACAAAAGGCACGCTCTCTGCGCAAGCAGGGGGTCACAGGCGCTGCGTAATATCATTGCGCCTGCTGCAGCCATGGTGCGGCAGCAAAGTTCCTTGATTATTACGCCGAAATGAGAGTATAGTTCCTAGCCATATCGGCCTAGAAAATCGCAACTTTTCATTTTCCGTCGGTCTTAGTACATGATGTAACTACAGAAGAGTCAAGTTTTAAATAGGAAATATTGAAACTCTTTGGTCATTTTTTAACGAGATGCTAACGGTCTAATCAGATTCAATGAACTATGCTAAGCTATGCTAAAAGTGGTACCGCCAGACCCGGAGATCGGCTGAATGGATTCGAAAACGGTAAAACTCAACTGTTTAACTCTAGGGGAGTTGGAAAATGAGCCTATTTTCAAAAAAAGTGGAGTGTTCCTTTAAGTGTGGAGTGGACACTAATATAGTTACTGATTCCAACCATATCGTTCCTTTGTGTTGTTATCATTGCAGCTGGGATATGGACATAGCTAATCTCATAGAATTAAAACAATTATTAAAACATAGTTCATTCATAGATATTGTTCTTTTTAAATTTTATGGTTATAGTCATTGCTAGTTTTTGGTGTGAACGGGCCTGAACTGGTCTAAAATTGTAGGTATATGACCAAAAAACAAATGGAATAATGAATAAACATTACACAAATTATTTTTTCTTACAGACAAAAACTAAATCACAAAACAGCAACAATCATACCAACTTGTTTTCAAACCAGAGTGCGAATTAACCCTTCAAAGAAAATCAAAACATAACGTGTTTGGGGACCCCAAACAGTGGACGGTTTGGTTTCCGTTATGATATCAACATATTTATACAGTAGTTTATTTCAATAACTTGTATTTAAGATAGTCAACATTTGGCTAACTTCACTAAACTTGCATTTGCACATATTATACTGCCCTATTCCTTTACAAAGTTAATCCACTGAAAAATCTGTATCTTATAATTTGTGCATACTGTATTTTCTCGTATGTAAACAGAAAAATGAGTTAGTGGACACCAGCTTAACGCATGAAATCACACACAAAATACAAACAAAATGATCTGACAGCCTGTTAAACAGCAATGAGAAGCTTTATATCAGTATAGTATATCCAAAACTTCTCTGTGTATTTACAAAAGTCAACACAAGGTAGAAAATAAACACTTCACAAAATCAAAAATTAAACATCAAATAAGTCAAATGAAAATACACTTATGATAGGGTCTCTCTTGTCATCAGGCAAAAATCTGGGGCAAAAAAGGGGCAAATAAACACGAAACACCTCAGATATTGTACAGTATCGTTTTAAATAATTCACAGAGACACAGATTAATCAGATCCCCAAGCTATAAAAAATTCACATATATATTTTAGAAATTTCGCAATAATAATAATAATAATATTAATAATAATAATAATAATTCCACTTGAAATAAAAAAAGCAAAGCAAATCACAGTTTCTCCGGGTGACACAACGGCTGTATAAATAAGTTGATTATTAGAATGACAGATGTACAGAATTATAATTCCCATCTATGTGCCCTTCCTCTGAATGGACCAGGTTCCTTTTTCCATAAAATCCTCCTTACTTCCCGTTTTCACATGCAAAGATTTTCACAAAGAAAAACGTCGTAATATAAGAGCAGTAAACGTTGTATCTGTGTACGTCACATGATTAGGAGTATTTTCAAAACATGATAGAAATATTCTTCAATAAGTGAAGCTAGTGCGATGATCTTGTGTAGTTGCTCAGTTCAGTTCCGGAGGACGTTCTTTCCGCGTCCCCCAATTAAGATGGCAAAATGGCGCACAATGGATTTTTTTAAGTGTATGTATGGAATGGCTGTTCTTCGGAGGCATCGTCCTGAAAAATAAATCTCCTGTATATACAGACAAAACTCCAGGGTGTTGATCAGATTGGACTGCATTTGAGGTGCACAGATGTCTGAAGGCCGAATGCAGTATGAAATGATAAATTACAGACGTCAGTTGGAATTACAAACACATTTCCATTAGCGGCAACTCAACCTGTTTCAATAAAATACGAATCAAACTCTCTCGTCGATGACACAAAGACGATTATGAATCAATTACAGTGCGTGCTCGCTGGGAAATTGATTTTTATCATTGTGATTCTGCACAAGGTCATTTTACGAACAAACTCAACCCTCATTGCATCCTAATAAGTGTTTCCTGCGATAAATCCGTTAACATAGATCTGTCGATTTACATCATATTTAAAGAAAATATGATTTGTTAAAAACAGTTCAAGTCCATAGTCTTTCTTTCAAGCTCGTACAAGGATCAATATACATCCTTTCATACACACATGCACATGTAACTTTGAATGTACACCCACATATATACACAAAGATATACGTAAATATAGACAGGTTGTCGGTTTGCCGTTCTCGCCCCAACGTGGTTCAGCGTTGTCCCTCGGTATGACGCGGCCGAGGAGGTGAAAGAATGATCTTTGAAAACAAAAGAAACGAAGGAAGGAGAGAGAAAGGAGAGGCTTGGACCCATATTCTTCAGAGAGCAGAAGAGGGCTGGCTACAGCGCGCTTGCACAAGTTCTGTGTCATGTGGTGGAATCCACCTGGATTTCCAAATGAGGTCTTCACACACTCATGGTCATGTTTGGAGAATACTACAGGGACATAAGAGTTAAAAAAAGAGTTTGAGTGGGTTTTTGAAAACTTTAAAGGGGTCATACCATACACTTTTAGCATTATATTTCATAGGGCTGCCCCTTAATAGTTGACCAAACATTAGTCAAGTGAGAAGCGGCTTGGTTGGTTAGGGATGCACCGATATGAACATTTTGGCAGATACCGATAACTGATAATTCTATATATTTGAAAGCCGATAGCCGATATATAGGCCGATAAATCTAAATCAAAATTTTTATATCATTTTTGAGAGCCTGATTACAAAAACAAAAGTCTCACCATTAAAAGCCATGTCCAAAGCACACAATTATAATGTTCTCATTATAATATTATGTAGCCTATATGTTGCACTTAACTGTATTTTCCTTTCAGAAGGGATTTTCAATCATATTTCAAGCAATTCAAAACCATAAGTGCGCATCTGAAGTGTCTCAGCTGAAGGAAATAATCCATTATTTATCAGCTTTAATATATCGGCCAAATTTTCTTATTGGGCCGATAACGATAACATTGAAAATGAGCATATATCAGCCGTTACTGATATGGTGGCCGATATATCGTGCATCCCCAATATAAGAAGGCAGAAAACACATCCTGTTTGTTTTCTGTATTTTACAAAGGCACAACATTTAGTTATTATTGTGAGTTTACACAAATAAAAGTATTTACAGTTTCGTTTGATGTATTACTCTTATCTGTATGACCAAAAATGACGGAGTATTTTAAGTTGTCTCTGCTGTTATCAGGAAAAAATGCAAGTGATTGCACCGGCACCTCCATGTCAAGCAGTAAGCGCACTGTACTTTAGCTTCCAATAATAGCGCACATTTATCAGAGTACTGCCAAATTTTTTTACTTTACTTTGTACGTGCAGGTCGCACATGCGCATTTAATTTTGTTTGCAGTAATTACTTTATCCATAAGGTGGCAACCGTGCCCTGAGGGCAACTTCAGATGGTAGTTGAAGAAAAACTGCATTAACAGAACAGACCAGAACGCATGCAAGCTACAGAGACAATAGAGGCCTACAAGACAGAGGTTAGAAAGTACCCTCATTTGTACAACTCTAGCATGAAAGAATACAAAGATGTTTATATGTGTTTTAACTCAGAGGTATTGCAATTTGTCGCAATGTGCATGCGTTGAACGCCTGTGTACGTGTACGAGTCAAGTGAAGTATACTTTGCAAGGCTGTGTGTTCGGCTGTACATGTAAAAAAATGAAGTATACTTTCTGCCTCAGATGTTTCCAATGATAAGCCATATTTGAGGTTGATGGATGATAGGCGAATATTTTGATTTCCTGCCAGACATACTGTAATTACCACAAGGACCTGTCTCTCACAGACTGCGTGACTTCACCACTTCCTGTGGAAGTTTTTTTTTCTGTGACTAACCGACTAATAAAATTTTGGTTGACTAACCCTCTTCTTGTCGACTAACATTTAGTCAACTATTGGGGGGCAGCCCTAATCGTTGGGTCACATAAAAAAAAATTCCACAGGAAGTGGCGAAGTCACGCAGTCTATTACAGATGATAATTAACATGGCTGGTCCAAGTGGTAATTAAGTCGGGCAGGAAATCCATGACCATTCTTGACCTCAAACATGGCTTATCATTTGAATCATGTAAATAGTAGCCTAACATTAGCCAGTTTACATGGCCGCTCACTCTAACATTAATCTTGATAAATGTGCACTATAATTAGGTGCATATCCAAGTGTTTGTGGACCAGAAAACTGATTGGCTTATGAACAACTGCCAGTTGACTAGGAAAATCTTTGGTTGGGGGCAGCCCTAATATTTTAAGAATGTTAATCAAGGTTTTTGTACATTTTTGCTTTTGTTTTCAGACTGTTTTTGAAGGAAAATTTTCACAACACATGAATTTGTTCTTAACCTTGTTCTAATGTTGATGAATGCGGAGTATTCTAAATGAGTGACTGGGTGCCCGAGGTTAGTAATTTGCATAAAACACACCCAAACCATGTCCATATAAGGGCTTTCTGCACATGCTTTCCTTTCGTCACTCGGCAAACATCTAAAGACGTGCTGACAGCATGCACAGCTATATATATGATGAAATATATTTAAGATCTATATCTATGTGTAAAATGTCATCTTAACATGTTTATAAAGATAGCAAGAGTATTTGATTTCACGTACAAGCGTTTTTTTTCCGTAAATTTAGAATAAATTTTAGAACGAAAGTTATTGGTAAATCATGATTTGTTCGTGAAAACATTTTTACTTAGATTTCACACACAAATTTGTGCGTAGTATGCATGCTTAGTGAATGAGACCCAGTGGCTCTTGTCAAAGTTAAAACACAAATGCACTTGGAGACAAGGAAATGACATACGCTCTCATTCTGGAAAGGGTTGAGGAAATTTCCGCCCATTTCTCCGTCATCTCGGGGAGTTCCAGGCTGGTTGCTCATGCTTAGGTTACCAGGAGAGTTCTGTACAGATAGATAGAAGTTTTATTTTTATTTTATGCATGAAAATTAGGGCTGTCAATTTTACACATTTTTTAAGCTAAACTGTTTTACACAAGATGAGAATAATGTGATTAATGAGCATATCATGTAATTAATTTGATAAAATGAAAACAACTCTCACCTTGGGCATACTGTCCATGTCAGCTGACCCTTAAGAAATCAAAATTTTTTTCAGAAAAATTACATTGTAGATGTATAGTTTCAAAGGCAGTACTATTAAAATGCATGATTAGTCTTCAATGACCACAAGGGGGCATAAGCATGCAAGGCAAAAAATGACAACAAATCAGGGAAATCAAGCATGAAAGCTGCAATTTCACATTGAATTATGACATGCTTTGATACTCCTCAAGCAAAGTACACAGCACTCAAAGATGTCTAAGAGTACTATCTAAAGTGGTTGTTTGTACAAGAGACACTCTTACCTAATGATCCATTCATGTGATGCGGCTCCATTCCTGCCATGCCTCCCATTGGACCATCTCCACCAGGACCAATCGGGAACTGTCAAACACACACACAAAGACACATTAAATATGATATTACAACAACTACAGAGCAGAAAGTCAGTCATTAAATACAGTAGGAATAAATGCAACTGAGATGTATGTGTGCAAATATTTTGAATTTGTCATGCTGTTTTACATTTTGCCTGTTTCCTCCGGGCGGCACTGCGTTGATCATGGTGTACATATTTTCTCCCGAGTTTGTCGAGTCTGTGGAGAAAGAGCCAAACACACTAGCTCATCATCATATTTCAGCTAATGCTTCACTGATGGCTGTAAAAAGTATTTGGATACCTTTGGTCAATACACACATTTTAAAACTCACTGTATTAGTAAACACAATAAATAAAATACTTAAAGGCATTAATACTTAAAAAAAGTAACATACTTTCAACATTTATAATGTTTAATAATATATATGTATATATATATATATATATATATATATATATACACAGTATCTCAGAAGTGAGTACACCCCTCACATTTATGTAAATATTTTATTCTATCTTTTCATGTGACAACACTGAAGAAATGACACTTTGCTACAATGTAAAGTAGTGAGCGTACAGCTTGTATAACAGTGTAAATTTGCTGTCCCCTCAAAATAACTCAACACACAGCCATTAATGTCTAAACCGCTGGCCACAAAAGTAAGTACACCTCTAAATGTCATTTTAAATTAATTTTTAAAAACATTTTATTGTTATATTTCAAAAATATACAATGTTAAATCATATTTAAAATTAATAAATATATTTATAAATATAAATAAAATACACATAAATATATATAACACATAAAACGATATAAAAAAATTAAGAATATTTAAATATATAAATTTGTACTGTTAGAATTAAAAATATAATTTTAAATAAAAATGTTAAATACATGTATATAATACATTTTTATATTATAATTTACATATTAAAACACATTTAACACTCAAAACATTGTTATTTATTGTTTTATATATATATATATATATATATATATATATTATATTATAGAACATAAATAAAATACACAAATATATAAAATCTTACAAACAATCTTAAAATTAAATTAAATATGAAAATTTGTATTGTTAAAATTATATATATATATATATATATATATATATATGTGTGTGTGTGTGTGTGTTGGTGTATATATATATATATATATATATATATACACACACACACACACACACAAAACTATTATTATTATTTTTTCCCTCAGTATATCTGTTCATAATTAAATTCAACTATGCATGAAAAAAACAGTGCAGTCCTACCTGCAGGGCTAGGCATTATGGGAGTCCCTGGGGGCCCTCCTCCACCGGGTGGACCCTGAGAAAGAGAAAAGACAAATATTGTTCTAAATCTCATGTAACACAGATTAATTAGTTATATTTGAATGCACTTGTGGCATATACATGTGTAAATGTGAGGACAGTCCTGTGTGTGTGTGTGTGTGTGTGTGTGTGTGTGTGTGGTTCATGACAGAGGCCTGAGGCCCTTGCTGTGGTCAGCACTGTGCATATCTGCTCTATCCTCCCTCTTCCCAAATCTAATTATCTCTCCTTCTCTCTGCTGACTCGGCTCTGCCTTCCCGAGCACCTCGTCTTGTCTGGCTGCTTTCAGTAAGCTACCACAGCTTCCCTTCCACAAATCATCTCAGCTGGGAGTTACTGACAGCGTTTTAACACAATATCTTGTGAAATGTCTTAAAACGACATGTTTAATCACACCGCTTATCTCAAATCTGTTTCAAAGCATCTGGCAGTGTCTAGTTGTTTAAAGGACTTTCACATGAAGTTACTGGATTTTTGATATTTGGATGACTTTATAAAAGCTATGTGCCTCATTCTTGCAAATATAATATAATATAATATAATATAATATAATATATTTATTGAACAAAAACAATATTTTTGAATATATAATATCTTAATACATATATCCAAATTACATTAATAAATTACATATATGTATATATTCATATATTTATAATTTATTCTTGTAATTTGGATCCACTGCTGAGGACACAGGACTATGGAAATTATTTTGCGATCTGATGCATTTCTAAGAGCTGGACGTGAGCATTCATGGCTGTTGGAGGCGTGTAAATGTAGAGGGTCACGGCTCTTACCACATAACTCCCTGGAGATGCTGAGGAATACGGGATCTTAAATGCCACGTGGATCCGATCAGACAGAAAAACAGAGAATGTCAACAAAGCAGATGCTCTTTAAGTGCAAACATTTACCTACAGCTGTAGTGGCTGACATTTCACAACAAATGATTGTAGAAATGACTCACAGAGTTGGAATTTGGTGGATTTGGCCACGGTCTTCCTCCGGGACCCCTATAGTAGGGTGAGATGTGTTGTACTCATTAACTATTCTAAAGCTATGGTAGAAAATAGTATTTGTTATTAGGCAAATATGTGTTAGTGTAACAAGAAGTGCGTACATATTCATCCCAGGCATCCCAGGACCCCCAAGAGCATTGAGTGGTGGTCTCATGCCCCCTCCATATGCCTGGAACAATAAAAAAGAAATGTAGCAAAGTGCCTTTGCACATAGTTTAGATGAGCGATCCAAACATAGAGGTGTGATGATCATACCTGTGGCCCAAGAGGTACCATCCCTCTGGGCGGAGTCATTCTCTGCATAGCCCCACCCATATTTGGATGACCTGTCCAATCAGAGGTTCAGATGTAGATGGGAATTAGTAAATTAGCAAGTGGCAAACACATTGAGAGATAAATCTCATAAAACTGTCAAGAAATGTTTTTTTAAAAAATATCATATTTTACCACACCCCCAAAATAATTATTTGTGTCTCTACATAATAATAATGTACATGTAAAATGGTAGTATATATGGCATATTTTATATATTTTTTTTCTTATGGCCTGTTCACACCAACTATGATGACTATAACAATAACAATAAAGATATAGCTCTAAAAATCATTCTAAACACACTTTCAGAACATTTTTTCCAGCTGATGAACAATAAAAACATTGACAGCCAATCAGAATTGAGCTTGAGCATTTAAAGCAACAGATGACAAACTGCAGTGTGCTTATAATAAACAGAACGATACTGTGGATTGGCGTGGATGCTAATATGGATATTGTTAAAGTTATCTTTTTAGTTATTGTTCTTGGTGTGAAGGTCAATCACAAGAAAGCGCTCAAGAAATGTTTTTAAAAAAATCTCACCACCTCCCCAAAAATGTTTATAATGGTAATATATATGGCCTACTTTATTCTACTTTCTTTCTTAAGGTGAATCTCATGAGAGCTGTCGAGAAATGTTGAAAAAATCATATCAAACCCTTCCCAAAAAATCTATATGTTTCTAAATATAGTTTAATTTAATAATAATAATAATAATAATAATAATATATAATTAATATGGTAATATTAAATGTTTCCCGAGGTGAATCTCATGAAAGCTGTCAAGAAATGTTGAAAAAATATATATATTTCACCACACCCCGATTAATATTTTCATAACAATTAATCATCAGTCGATTAATCTCATTCCCATTACTATAAACTGAAAAAAAAAAAGTATTTCAACATCATGGAAGTATTTAATTTATGCTAATTAAAAAAAACATCATTGTGTCCAGACTTGATTTCCATTACTGAATTACCATAATGAGAATGAGATTTTTTTTTTTCGCATTACATTAATGAGAATTCTGGGGGAAAAGTGCTTAATTGCTATGAAAATAATGTCATGATGGAAAAATCTTAACGGTCTTAAAATAGGCTTCATTTTCTTCATGCAAAATATAATTTCTTATTTTTCTGTTGTTGATTATGACCAAACATTTCACCCTGTAAGATAGTTTAGTTAATTATTCGTAAACAAACCTTGTTGTCTTGATGGGTCCATGCCACTGGGTAATAACGGCTGGTTTCCAGGGACTCCACCTAATGCCTGAAACAGTAAGATACAGCACGAATTAACATACATTTGTCAACATCGTCCAAGCAGGGGTAGATAAGGCCCATTAGCTGCCCTTGGGCTATGACATTAGATCAGGACCCAAAATATCACATTTTGGAGAGTGAGACAGTATGACTGGAAATA